>NC_041388.1:591459540-591539606 GCF_002162155.2 Triticum dicoccoides | reverse complement strand
CTCGTGCGCCCGCCTGCTCGCCTCGCCCAGTCCGCACTCGTCTGCCCATGGCCTCCCCTGTTCGTCGTGCCGCTCGCGTGCACCGGCATGGCTGGTGTGTGGAGCAGGAGAGAGAGGAGAAAAGGTGGAGAAAGAAAGGATGGTGGGTGGGCATGGTGGGCCATGGGAGATAAAAAACAGAGAGGATGACAGGCGGGCCATGGGGTCACATGCGGAGGACATGCCCCGAACGAGGACGACGCAGAAGTGTCCGCTTGTGTCCGTTTTGGAGCAAAGACAAACCAAGTTTGCGCCCAGGATGAAGCGATGCGGACCAGAAACGGACATTTTTTTAAGATGAGGTCGCGCGTTGGGACGTCTCGTTTATCCGTTTTACCCCAAACGGACGGGGCCAGACGATTTGGGGTCGTGCGGTGGAGTTGGCCTCATAGTCTTACTAGGTCACCGGTGGCAACACTTGTAGAGGAGACGAAGAGGAGTCTGAATGAAGGATGTGAACATCAAATCATGCATGCACTACATGACACAATATGGCCACCTCTCGCCATACTGCCGTGTGGTTGGGCTCTGGTCCCGATGACTTATGTAATCTCTGTCAAAACGAGTGTAACTCCATGATTTAATCAATATAATCTCGTTTGACTTGAAAAAAAGGGGTTGGACTAAAAGTTCGTAGCTCGCGAACTTGATGAGTGCTCAATAGTTCAGCTCGTTAAGCTCGTTTTTTTTTTGAAAGAAAGTTCAAGCTTTATTCATTAGAAATAATCATTACATCGTTTATGAGGATTGGTACAATTGCATTATATGGTTCCTCAAACCAATCAGAAATGAAAGAAAATCTAGTCAACTTGGCAAGTTCATGAGCAACTTTATTTGCTTCTCTATTACAATGCTCGAATCTAGAAATAGGAAAATCGCAAACTAAGTGAAAACAGTCATCAAAAATCGTTAAGCTCGTTAGTAATAACACAACACATATTTTTATTTTATGTGATGATAAAAATTTTGTAGCACCTCGGCCCATCTATTCAATCTAATCTACATAGGAGGCAACAAACTAGTGCATTTTCTTTTGTAGTCACCACTTTTCTTCTTAAAAACCACATCTACACACTCATCCTGTAGATAGTGACACATCAAAATATGTTAACGAGTGCTCGCGAGCTTCAGACGAATCGAGTCGAGCAAAGTTTTCTGCTTGTTAATCTTAACAAGCTTAACAAGCCGAATCTTAACGAGTACGAGTCTTAACGAGTACGAGCTTAACGAGTACGAGCTTAACGAGCCGAGCAGCTCGTTAATCCACCCCTATATGATTCCAAATGAGTTTACTTAGGCCATATGTTTTCACCCACTTTTCTTGGTGGTGGTGTGAAATATATAATATTGGCTCACAAGAGAGATAGCATGTAAAGATGAGCATAATAGGTGTTGATCTTTTCTTCGCCGAAGAAAATAGTTGTTGATCTGCTCAGCTGATGATTTTCATGCCGTGCTGTCTTGTGATGTCTTTTTCCTTGTCAGGCACATTGTCATGTGTGTTGTACCATTTTATTTTTCGTTGTCTTGGCCATTGTATCGTGGAACCACTCGTTTTTGAATAACTGAGCTCTGCATTACCTGGAAAGCCAAGCATTGGTTCATTATTGTACTTAGGGGTAGAGTTGTTGCTGACATTTATTTGCTGGGGTGAAGACTCCAACCAAACTGGGATTCGCAGCAGATTAAAAATCATTCACTTCTGAAGGAACAACAACGAGAGAGAGAGAGAGAGAGAGTTGGATTTGCCTAGAACACCAACCATAATTGGCACAGTTGTCACTATCATCGGTCTGAAGTTGAAGGCACCAAATTGCACTTCGCAAAGTGGATTAAGAGTTCCAAAAATTAAGTGGATTGAGAATTAGTACAAAAGATGTATAGAAGATGGATTCCTTCCTCGTCGTGTAAATGTTCAACGAGGAGAGATCAGCTGGTTTCCAAGATGACAAAATGATGCATCGGTAAATGCAAAACTTATTAATATTTTTCTGCAATTTCATCAACTCAAAACTCTTACTGCATTTCCTTAGTTTTTCCTACGGTGCGTTAAAGGCTCTCCATTGTTCAATCGCAAAAAAAAAAGACTCTCTAGTGTAAGTTCAAGAAAACAAAGACAAGATACTCCTGCATTTTCATTCGCTCTAGTTGCGGACCTGAATTTTCAAAGGTTTCCAGTTATGGTCGTTCGTTTGTGAAAAATAATGGTTGGAGTTGGTTTCTCGGGAGGACGCGTCCGCATTTAGCGATGACGCCCGTCTGATCACATCGGTCAGCACCGCCCTCCCGTCTGGTCACATCGCGTGGCATCAACGCCGGCTATTGCGGATCTGTGCCAGCAAGAATGTGACGCGGGAAACGACATATCCGTCGAAGAGAAAGCACATGAGAGGATTTTGGGGGTTTTCCAATCGGGTTTCTTATGAAAGGTTTTTGATGAGGCAATATTAGTTATACCATATCATTTTCTCATTATATTTTCTCCTCCGAGTTTTAAAAGGAGTTTTCAACGGTATATCATGTTACTGTATTACTCATTACATTTTTCAGGGGGTTTTGGGGGGAGATTCTCAACATTATAAACACCTGGAAACAGCCTCTTACAGAAATGTAGGGAAAGGCTGCGTACAATAGACCCAAAGTGGTCGGACCCTTCCCCAGACCCTGCGCAAGCGGGAGCTACATGCACTGGGGCTGCCCTTTATTCTCAACATTATAAACAAATGATTCTTAGGATAGATGACGAGAGCTAAGGTACTCAGACTCCCCCCTCCCGCGTCCCCCTCCCACGTAGCTCCCGCGAGCAACCGGGGGGGGGGGGGGGCGACCCTAGCCGCCGGACCTTAGGCCCCCTCAGGGGCGGAGGGCAGGATGAAAAATGAGAGGGAGCGATGATATATACGTATTTTTTTCAGAAACATCTATGGAACTAATGGCTAAAAATTAAAAAAAAAAACCACACAAGCATTCATATAGTGTGTTAGAAGCAAAATCACACACTTCCTTATAAGATAATGTTATCACACACATAATTAATTAATTATGATAAGTTCATTGCGAAAGCAAAACGTAAACTGACCAGTTAAGGCAGAATAGCTTGAATATGCCGTTCCTTTTTGTTGGTACGTCCCTGATTTTCTAGCCTTCAAGCTGCAGGAAGATGAAACATGTTTGAATATAGAGAGCATATAAACATTGACAGATAAACATCTCTCCATTAGCTTTCCTGTCAATGCCAAGTAGTTAGCGTTAAATAAATTGAGACCGTGAAGGCAGAATATTAGTATTGATTTCATTTTACTCCCATGTGCTCAAACTTATTCATATGGAATTAGTAGGGGAACCTAGATTCAATCAACCTAATTACCGATTTGTGTATTACAATTTATACACAAGGATATTTGGTACAATTCACTGCCTTTTTGACATGGAAATCAGAATAAAATGATAATGGGGAAATTAGAAAGAAAAGGAGAGAGCTAAACCTAGGGCCTACCTTGATTGAATAATTGATTGGTACGGCTTCTTCCTTGGGGATGGCAGGCCGGCCGGCCGGCCGGCGTGCTCAGTGCAGGTCGAGGCTGATCGCTAGAGGCGAGGTGTATGTGCAGCGTAGAGCCGCAGGCGGCGGCGCGGCGGTTTCGGCTCGTCAAGGCCTCACGCGAGCACAGGCGACGATCACATCCGAGACTCCCGAAGACCTACTCCAGTACGTTTCTAGCGAAATCACCTGATCGTTCTGGATGGGCCCCTGGGCTAATAACCTATCTAATTTTCATATACGGGCTTTAAACATACAGCATGAAAAAAAAGGGAAGTGAGGGCAAATACCTTGGGATGAGTGGGGGCAGCGTTGTATATTCTGGGTCTGGTACACGTAAGCTAAAAAAAACGAGTGGGGCATTCGCCCCTGGGTCCCCTCCTCGCCGCCGCCTGGTTGCGCTGACGGGCGAAGCCCAACGGCGTGGGCGGCGGTGGGGCTTTTCCTCCTCGCGCTAGGGGGCGGCCGGCGGTGGACGACAACGGCGAGTGGTGGTCTCACGCTGGCGAGGGGTGTGGCAGCGCACGGTGGGCGCAGGCGGCGGGGTCGTGGGTGCTCGCTTCGTAGTGCGGGCACACTCGCGTTCGTGGAGGTGGTACCGGCCTGCTCTGGGCTCCTTCAGATCTGGGCGCTCTGGCGGCCGTGGACGGTGTGTGGTGCCTCCCCGGCGGGTCTCGTTGGGGATGGGCTGGTGGCAGCATGCTGGAGGTCCGGGTGGTGGCGCGCGGGATGGCCACGGCCAGTTCCGGCCGGATCTGACACGGGCGGTTCGTCGTGCTGTGCGGGCTGCGTGCGGCTTGGCTCATGGGCTCTTCCCTTTTGCTGCTAGGCAGGGGCAGCGGCGCCATGGTGGCGGTGGTGGTGGAGCGAGCGTGCCGACCAGATCTTCCCTTTTTTTGGCCGGCGGCGCGGGTTGTGGCACTGGCTCGGCGTGGTTGTTGCTCCAGCCGTGGGTGGCGGCAGCGACATGCTCTGTCCTCTGCGTGGGGGCTTCCTTTCACCGCGCCGGCATCACGACAGCTTGGCGAGTCAGCTGCGACGGCGGCTAGATTTCTGGCATCGGCTCGTTTGTAGGTGGTCCGGTTCGACCTTCGATACCTCACTTCGGCGTCCCGCACTATCTTCGTCCATGGGTTGGCCCTCCTTCAGCTGTGGTCCATCACTCGTTTCGCATCCGGCTACAGGACCGAGCTTACCTCGCACCCGGCTACAGAACCGAGTTTGTCTCGCGTCCGGCAGCAGGACTATGCTCGTCTCGCACCCAGTGACAGGATCGAGCTCGTCTTGCGCCCAGCGACAGGACCGAGCTCGTCTTGCGCCCGGTGCCGCAGGACAGGTCGATGGAGGCCAGTGTTGGCCGGTCTATTGGATCTCGGCACTTGAGGCCGCCCAGGGGTGCACAAGGCGGGTCCTTTCCACTCGTATCTTTGGTTGGGGTAGCGACGGGTCTCGGGTGAGGTGGTGTCAAGGTCTAGGATGCCGGGGTGACGGCCCTAGTGGTGGTTCCGCGATGTTCATGGGTAGAGCTCGTGGCTTGGTGCTGCCCGGTTGCCACGGCCGTGTGAGTGGTGGCCGGGGTGAAAACCCGCTCTATCTTCGGACGGACCGAGGACGCTCTATCTTCTTGAAGGCATCGTCGCGACTCTCATTGCTCGTCATATTGCTCCAGGGGAAAACTGTGATCTTTAGATCGGACGGCAGCGGCGCTCCAGTGTCGTCCCTTTTCTGAAGGCGCCGCCCTGGTGCCACGGTTCGTCATATGCGGCTTCACTTCTTCGCGGTCGCGTATTCATGGCTGTAGTCCTCGGCTACTCTTATAGTGCCAGAGATGGTGTTGTTACGCTCAGCGTCTATATATCATGTCTTGGATGTGTGTGCACGTGTGTTTTGAGGGCATACGTTTGTACTGGGTGCTGTTGATCGTTGCTTTATATATATAACGGAGCGAAAACAAAAGTTGTATAAGATTGATACTTCTATAAGATGTGTGATACAAGAAATGTTTATAATGCCTCGTGTATAAAACTATAAATAGTCCAAATCAATGAGAATCAATCACCTTTAGTTTTTGCTAATCACAGTATGCATTGGAGCCCACGGTTTGACATATGCGACTTCACTTTTTCACGATGGCGTGTTCACGGCTGTAGTCCTCGGGCGCTCTTGTAGTGTGAGGAATGATGTTGCTACGCTCAGCGTCTATGTATCATGTCTTGGATGTGTGTGGGCGTGTGTGGCGTGTGTTTGCACTAGGTGTTGTTGATCGTTGCTTTATATATAAAATGGAGCGAAAGCAAAAGTTGTACGAGATTGATACTTCCATAAGATGTGTGATCCAAGGAATGTTTATAATACCTCGTGTATAAAACTATAAATAGTCTAAATCAATGAGAATCAATCCCCTTTAGTTTTTGCTAATCACAATATGCATTAGAGCCCATAGATTGGACTTCACTTCTTTACGGTGGCGTATTCACGATTGTAGCCCTCGCATGCTCTTATAGCGTGAGGGATTGATGTTGTTACATTCAGCGTCTATGTATCATGCCTTGGATGTGTGTGCGCGTGTGTTTTGAGGGTGTGCATTTGTATTGGGTGTTGTTGATCGTTGTTTTATATATAAAATGGAGCGAAAGCAGAAGTTGTACAGGATTGATACTTTAGTAAGACGTGTGATCTGAGGAATATTTATAATGCCTCATGTATAAAACTATAAATAGTCCAAATCAATGAGAGGTGTTGATCGTTGCTTTAATATAAAACGAAGCCAGAGCAAAAATTGTACAAGATTGATACTTCTATAATATGTGTGATCCAAGCAATGTTTATAATGCCTCATGTATAAAACTATAAATAGTCCAAATCAATGAGAATCAATCAGTTTATAGTTTTTGCTAATCACGGTATGCAGACACTCTTGGGTATTTTCTTGAGTGTTATTTGTAATGTGCCTTACCCTTTTTTTGCGGCAGAAAAAAAGGACGCCGACCGTGGGGATCGAACCCACGGCCACGTGGTTAAAAGCCACGCGCTCTACCACTGAGCTAGGTCGGCCTTCGGGTGAAAATTCTGGATTAAAGCCTCATAGCTTTTTGTTTCCATATAGTTCAAGGAATGTGACGATGATGGAAGGCCTGGGGGTCGGTGTTCGGGTCAGCCTCCGCCTCTTTGGTGATGACGATGATGTATTTCTTACGATTGGGAGGAGGAGAAGGTGCAGCTCAACCCCTCCGCTGGCGGCGATGGCAGTGTGCACCTGTGGCAGATGCAGCGGTATAATGTTACGGTGCCCATCAATCCATAGCCATTTCTTACGATTAAGGTGAGCTTGAAGGTGACTAGTCCGAGCAACGATGGGGCTACCATCGCCTTCGAAGGCGATGTCGAGTTCCCTCTTGACATGGCCCAACGTGTTTGGGCAATCCGCACAGAGCACGGTGAAGTTCAAGCCTGTATCTCGTTCAAGTCCGTATCTGCTAGAAATAAGAGTAAAAAATTGTCTTCCTTTGCGAGCTTTGCTTTGTTTAACAGGCTCTCTTTACGGTTATTGTTAACTGATGGGAGCTTTCTAGTATGTGGAAGTCATTATCACAATATAAAACAAAAAAGTTATCACTGATTTGTTTGCCAAAAAAGAAATGTGTTTAGCCTACTCAGTTTTAGAAATCCTACAAATCGAAGGAGGCCCTCGTGCGCTTCATTCTCTATGTGTACTGACACTGAATTTTCAGCGTTTTCCAACTATTATTGTGGAATCGTTCATTTCTGAAGAACAGCCAACTCTGCGTTCAACTAGAATACCAATCATTTGCTCGTCATCATACACCAGGCCTGGACATTTATCTGATGCGGTTAACACACCACATTTTCAGTTGTCTGGATATCAGCAACACTGAAGATGCAGGCATTGTTTTTCTTGAGGGCAAATGAGTTCTGCTAGGCCATAGGTTTTCACCTGCTTTTTTTGGCGGTGGTGTGTACTATAGCATACTGCCTCACACGGACATAAACACTAACAGTTGAATTGTAACATGTAACGATGAACAAAATAGGTGTTGATCTTTTTTCGCGGAAGAAAATAGCTTTCGATATGCTCAGCTGATGATTTTCATGCCGTTCTGTACTGTGATGTCTATTTCCCTGTCAGGCACAATTTCTTGTGTGTTCTACCATTGAACTTCTGAAAGTTTGTCCATTACTTGGAAAGCTTATCATTGGTTCATTGTTGTGCTTGGGTAGAGTTGCTGTTGACATTTATCTGATAGGGTGAAGACGCCAAAACGGACTTCGCAAAGCGGATTAAGAATCATTAACTTCTGAAGGAACAGCGAGACAGAGCTGTATTACCTAGAACTCCAGCCATTGGTTGGTTGGTTCATTATCATACTCGGGCACCAGTTGTCACTGCCATTTATCTTAAGTTGGGGGCACCAAATTGCACTTCGCAAAGCGGATTAAGAATTGCAAAAATTAGTTGGATTGATAATTGCAGAAGACGGATTTATCTTCCTCGCCGTGACGCCGCTATGTGTATGTTCAACGAGGATTGTGAGATCAGCTGGTTTCCAAGATGACAAAATGAGGCATCAGTACATGTAGAACTTGTACTTTGCTGCAGTTTCCTTTCATCCACTCAAACCCCCTGCTGCATTTCCTTGGTTTTTCCTGTGGTGTGTCGGACACGCTTTGGTGTGTTTTATTGTGTGTTCTCATACAGCCGTCGTTGACATTTATCTCAAGATGAGGACACCAAATTGGACTTCACAATGCGGATTAAGAATTACACAAGAAAATTGTACAGGATCAATTGTTTGATCAGCTGTGGTGGTTTCTGGTACAAGTTTCGCAGGAACACGAATTCCCTTCCAAAGATGACAAATTTTTTGATCGAAGATCCTGCTACATGGACTGAGGAGGAGTGGAGGCGAGGATCATGTCGGGGACGGTCTCGAGCAGGTAGGTGAAGAGCCCGCCGAGCAGGAAGAGGAAGACGAAGGCGAGCCCGATCTTGGCCAGGTACACGGAGGCGCCCTTCTTCCTCAGCAGTTCCCTCTCGCGAGCCCCCTTCCCCTCGTCTCCGGGCGGTGGCGCGTGATGATGCGCGCCCGGCGCGTCCTGCTCGGTGACGGTCTGGAGCCGCCAGCCGCGGCCGTAGTCGGCGAGGGGCGCGGTGGGGCCGAAGCACACGGGCTCCTCCCCCTCCTTGGCCGCCTCCACGTGCAGCGCCGCCGGGGCGCCGGGGGCCAGCTTGCGGTTCACCGCGTGCAGCGCGTACGGGCGGTCGTCCCCGCCGCGAACCGCCGCACCTCGCCGGAGCTCCTGAAGGTCACCTCCAAGAACTGCAGACCAATAATCGCTCAGAGAATTCTACAGTATTCAGACAGATATAATTGGATGCTTGTGCTCTGAGCGGTTTACCGGCGGGGGAGGTGGGTTGCCGGCGCCGTCCTTGTGCACCGTCTCGTCAGCTCGCCGCTCCGTCGCCGGCTCGTCGGGTCCCGGCGGCTTGCTGGCCTCCGGATTCGCCATGGCCGCGGGTGTGCAGGAGCAGAGGAAAGCAGGTAGTGGTTGACTTGTAAATTCACGTGGGTAGGTTGTTTATACGTTCGGATCGGGCCGAGCAAGGCCCAGACTAAAACCGGGCCTCACAGGATCCACTGGGCTTGCATTTGGATCCCACCTGCTGCAAGGGCCGTACAGGCCCAGCTCGCGTGCGGTTACGACCCGCACGGGCCGGCGGCCGCAGCGGCGTTCGTTTGTCCCGATCGCGCGCGCTGCTCCTACGTGTCGTGTCAGAGTGAGCCAGTGACCGGCGTCGCTCCCCTCCCCGCCGGCAGCGATGGGCAAGGGCGGCGGCTGCGTGTTCAGCAAGGGCCAGCGCCTCCCGCTCCCCCCGCACCGCCGCGACCGCACATTCATCCCGGCCCCTGCCACCACCGCATCGGAGCCGACCCCGGCCACCACCGCGCCAGAGCCGACCCCGGCCACCGCCGCGCCGGCGCCACGCCAGGTCCGTATCTACGTCGTCTTCTACTCCATGTACGGGCAGGTGCGGCGCCTGGCGCGGGCGGTGCAGCGCGGGGTGGGGTCCGTCCCGGGCGCGCTGGGGATCCTGCTGCGCGTGCCGGAGACCCTGCCGCGCGCCGTGCTGGCCAGGATGGGCGCGCTGGAGGCCGCCGCGGAGATGGACGCGGAGGGGATCCCCGTGGCGGACCCCGGCGGGCTCCCCGACGCCGACGGGTTCCTCTTCGGCTTCCCCGCGCGGTACGGCGCCATGGCCGCGCAGATGCAGGCCTTCTTCGACTCCACCGCGCCGCTCTGCCGCGGCCAGCGCCTCGCCGGCAAGCCCGCCGGCTTCTTCGTCAGCACCGGCACCCAGTGCGGAGGCCAGGAGACCACCGCGTAAGCCTTTCTTTCAGGCCACCGCCGCCAGATCGCGTGGTTTCGCCTCCGGCCAGCCGTAACCGTGTTCGTCCGTTCGTGTCTCCTCTGTCTGCAGGTGGACGGCGATCACGCAGCTGGCGCACCACGGCATGCTGTTCGTGCCCATCGGGTACACCTTCAGAGAGGGGATGTTCGAGATGGAAGAGCTCCGCGGGGGCTCGCCGTACGGCGGCGGGGTGTTTGCCGGCGACGGCTCCAGGCCGCCCAGCGAGCTGGAGCTGGCCCTCGCCGAGCACCACGGCAGGTACATGGCCACGCTGGTCAAGAGGATGGTGCACGGCGCCGATGCCTGATTCATCATCTAATAGAGATTCTACTTACAATCCTTTTGCCCTGTCGATGCTGCGCTGGGCACCATCGTTTTGTAGATAAACAGCATTGCCATTTAGCCTAGCCCCAGAATTCAGTTACAGATTACTCTGCAAACGCATGGAGTGTGTTGAATTTTCGTTAGACATCCCTGGGCGTAGCCATTATATGCACAGTTCAAATTACCCAAAACACAATAAACACCTTATATTATTCAATTTATTAAGCAAATCAATCTGTTTAGGGGACGTGGTTATTGCACATCGAAGTGACTCAATCAAGCATAAAAAAATACCCACACAGATCACCGTGTAAGACATAGGACTCGGATGTGGAATACTTACCGCGCATGTGCTTGGCAAAACTGACAGTAAAAAGTATCTCAGGCCTGCCGGAAGACAGCCTCACAAGTCACAACCCACAGCGCCTTTCACGTGGTTCACGCATAAAAACAAAGCTACTCCCTCACAAATGATCCGCCGCCGTTCACTCCTAAACAACTTCAAAAAAAATTTCAGATTCTGATAGTACAAAAGAATATGTCCGTGAAAAAGGTCAGGGGCCGCATCAACCCCAACAAATCTAATCCTGTTCGACCAACCTCATACAACACATGTCTGGCCTACTACTCTTTTTCGCATGGGTGGATATCCTAACACATCACAAACCTAACGAGCACTCATGGAGCAATCTTAACCCAAAACCGACTCTTGTAGACCGAATGGCACCTCACTTCTTAGAAGGCGTACCATTTGCAATCTTTTGCTTGGAACCTGCTTGGGGATCCTTCGCTGTCTTGGATGAAGAAGCGCCATCTATGGCGATGTTCCCCAGCTCCGCAGCCATTGCATCTCTTTCATCATCTTTCTCTTTGCCTTTGTTCTCTGGAGCGCCATCAACTGGATTCTCAGCCGTGTCCGCCAGCGCTCTGGGCTGCCGTCGAAGGGGTCCAGCATCAAACCATGGGTGCTGAAGCAACTGAGCAGCTGTCGGACGCTTCTCGGGAACAAAATCAAGTATCGGGACGAGAAAGTCTGACATGGCAATGGCATCTATGTCGCTGAATTCATACTTCTCAACAAGCACCTTGCTGAGAGGCCAGAACCGCAAGCGACGGATGTGCCTCAAGTCTCCGTAACGATTGAAGTAGTCACGTGAATATCGGCCACCCAAGGCAATCTACAAAATGGAAATTCAATTTAGGATCTATCACAAAACTACGAACAATTATAGCATTTGCTTAAAAAGGAAAATGCAAACACCCTTACCTTTCGAGGCATCATTCCAAGTAGCTCCATCATCAGCGCAAGGTGATCCTGCTTCAAGTGGGAATTGCTCAGAATGAACTCCAAAAAGAGAGTAAGAGTAGACGATTTGATTAAAAAATAGCATGTCTTAGTCTACGCCTACTTATAATTTGTATCGTGTTTCCAACTAATTTTCATGGTCGACAATCATAAAGAGATTACTCAGAATACTTTTTCAAAGAGATCTTCACAAATGAGATTCCAAAGAGTTTGAGTAATATATATGTAGTGGAACTCAGCAGTTGAGTGCAGAATATGCAGCAGTCAATCGACTAGAACAAACAGCATAAAGGATTTAGTTTAAGCTCAACTCAAACAAATATAGTTTTCATCTTCTAGCTGTCCATATAATAGTACAATACACAAAGAAGCCAAACTGACTTTATTAAACATGTTGAAAATACCTTTAGCTTATCATGGTTAAATACCAAGATCCCAGTTCAGCCCACGGTGTGTAAAGTTAGCACAAATTCAAGAGGCGGTAGTATTTCACATAATTGTTTCCAGAAATTGCAAGGAAGAGCGAACGGTGACTATTTCATAATTAAAATGACAGCTTCATAACCAGATGGCTACTGACAGTTTGACACCATAGCATTGTCTGCTATTTAGTTCATTATATTTTCATAAAGTGCAGCTGGAATAAATGGATGTCTTAAAAAACTAAGAAACCAAAATTACTAAGTAAAAAAAACTGGGCCATGACTTGTGCTGTGCAGTCCCAGTAGCAACCAAACTGCATATACGTCTTTCAAGCCCAAGCCCAGCTATCATTAAAAGATTGGTGATGTTACGCTTAACTAAAACCAGAAGAGATATATAATAGCATGACAATAACAATGCAAGTTTAACTGTAATTATTAAATTTTTGCAACAAAAAAGAACCTGCTACAAGAGGCTCAGTTTTCAAATAACTTGGAGAAGTAAATGAAGGGTATGGAAGAAAAACTACAGTGCTGGAATGTAGGTATCAGAGAGTCAGCTGTTGATCGCGATGACTACCTTTCTTAAGTTAAAATGGGGAATATCATTTAACAGGTGATAAACAGGGTAAAAATCCATAATGTTGAAAGTATGTTCTCAGTCGAAATCAAAGTGAGGAAATGAACAGAAATACCTCATCCCTGTCAAAGTTATCTCCACTATGCGGATCAAAGAGCACATCTCCTGAGGCAAGTTCAAAGCATATGCATGCAAAGGACCACAGGTCGGCAGATGTAGAGTACTTGGAGCCCAGAAGGACCTCGGGACATCTGTATTGCCTTGTCTGGATATCACTTGTGAACTGCTTGTACGTCCAACATGCATTTCCAAAGTCCACCAGCTTGCAGCTTAGTTCAGCTTCCATCGCCATTCTCTTCCTAGTCCCTTTGCTGCCCCGCCTAGGCCCCCCTCCTCTCTTCCTGTCCCCATCCTCGCTAGGACTGCCCTCATTTGCTGTACTCAGATCTCCCTTGTCATCTGATTCGTCCGTGTCAGCGGATGCCACTGCCCCATTGCCTTCTGAAGTTGAAGCAGCTACACGTTTGGCTTTCTTCCGGATCTTCTTCTTTTGGTTCCTGGTGAGGCCACTACTTACTGATGGTGCAGCAGGTGCCCTTGGAGGTGGCTCGATGGCCCTTGCAGCAGGGGGCACCAGTGGCACACCTGACTTCCGGGGATCCTTCGAGGGGTCAATGGTGGACACGAGCAATATATTCTCAGGCTTCAGGTCAGTGTGGATAATGGAAAGCTCGCGGTGGAGGTAGTCAAGGCCAATGAGCACATGCCGGCATATCTCCTTAACCATTGGAAACGGAATACCACGATAGTCAGTGTACTTGATCAGGGTGAGCAAGTTATCACCAAGAAACTCAAACACCATGCAGACATGGCTCCCATTGGGGCCCGAGTGCTTGAAGTGGTCAAGAAGCTTCACAACACAGCGGGAGTCTTCAGGGTCGCCATCGGCAATCTGCCTCAAGATCTTGATCTCATCCATGGCAGCCTCCGTGTAGTGCTGTGCACTCTTCTGCACCTTGAGGGCCACATACCTCTGCACACATAACCAACAGATTCAGAAACACTGGACAGCAGCAGCCTGAACCGAGAGGAGTAAACTCGCGCAGGGTGATAGGATTGAGGGATAGAACAGTAATAATGATAAATGGAGTTAGCATTCCTGCATATGCTCTGAGGCAAAAGAGCGAACAGTTGGTGGGCAGGCAAACCGCTGCATCCAGATCGATATTTTTCTTCCTAAATATCTTTGCGAATCCTACGGAGTGATCCAAACAGGGGATATCGAGGCGAAGGGGGTGGTCAGCACGTACGGAGTGGGCGGTGTCCCAGGCGAGCCAGACGGTGGAGAAGTGGCCCCAGCCGAGCTTGGACTGCACGACGTAGGCGCCCTGCTTGAAGGTGTCGCCGGGGCGGACGGCGTGGTAGCCGCCGCGGCGGTAGTCCTCCGTGCCCTCGTCCTCGGAGGTGTAGACGCTGCTGTCCCCGTCCCCGTCGGCGGCGGCCGCCGCCTCCGCCTCCTCCTCCGCGCGGCGCCGGCTCCCCGCCTCCTCCGCCCTGCGGCTCGCCGCCGGAGCCTCGGCCATCGCGGGCGAGGGCCGGATCTGGGCGCCGGGAGAGAGAGAGAGAGGCGGTGGCGCGCGGGGATTAGGGTTTCAGTCCCTTTTGCCGCGCCGCTTTCTGGTGGGGAGGCGGTGGCGCTCGTCCGTCTCGCTCCGCTGCTGGGCTGCCTCCCCTCCCCTACGACTGGACCGCCGTTTTATTATTTTTCTGCGGGTGCGGGGACGACCCGATTAACCCACTAATTATTATTTACCTAAAAGAATACGGCTAATTAATCCTTGACGTATTGTTTAATTATATGTATTTGAGAGGACAGGCTAACTAATCTGTGGCCCCATGGTTTTTTGGAGAAACACACGCCGGGTACCTTCGTGAAATTGAGCTGATAAACAGTAAGACCGATAATGACATTATAGGCATCTTGCTAGACTGACAGAATATTTCACCTTTATGAAATAGACACATGTGTCAAATTTGAACGTGATCTCTGATGAACTGGAAGGACTAGGGGTATATTCCCCAACCCTTCAATTTCTTTGGGTGAAAGATCGAACCTCCACTTGTTAATGGTTTCTGCTTTCTCCTTAGGGAAAGAGGATACGATACTTTTTGACACATGTGGTCGCCCACGACTGTGGTTTCTGCTTTCTCCCTAGGGATACGATACTTTCTCCCTAGGGGAGCGAAATAGACGCATTTTTCGAAGGGCGACTGTGGTCGCCCACGAGCTATGGCAACAAATCTCGATGGAGATTGAGCTCTGGATGCGCTCTCCGGTGCAAAAGGATTGTCCGCCATATGGTGATTGTCCGTCCAGACAGCTAGCAACGTTCTCAATGGAGGTTGGGCTCTGGACCCTAACAAGGCAGTGGCGGAGCTTCAAACCCATTGTTGGGCGGGCTGGGCCGGCCAAACAGAGGGAAAACATCTTGTGGGTTGGTGTTCCAAGGCCCAGAAGTAAAAAAAACAGTGTATAAATTGCAGAAATCTGGGTGGGCCACGGCCCATTCGGCCTTGTCGTGGCTCCGCCAGTGTAACCAGGATCCCTTAGGTCGTTCCTAGTTGCACCGGCGTTGTATGTGTATATTTGTGTGGTTTGATGGTCGCCCGACCTAAGCCATGGTGTGGGTCTCGTCAGTAACCATGGTCTCACGATGGCGCATTCTTTGTACGTTCTTTTTTGTTTTCCTTCTAATGCGACTTGCCCACCTTCCCCTCTCCTGGCCCGTGTATAATAGGGTTGTCCGATCAGAACGATGAGACTGGGGACCACCTCACCGCTGGGTGTGTTTTCTCCGTAAGGTATGACATGTCATTCTCTCCCTGCGGTTTGAGACACATGGTTCCATTGCCGGACTCCACACCGTCGATTGGTGGCCGGAGTCTCGTGCACGAATCCCAAAGTCACAACACAGAGGATTTGATTTCGCCGCGCTTCTTACGGTATCGATGCTTTGTAAGGAGCGGATAGGCGCATTTTTCAAAGGTCGATGGGGTCGCCCACGAGTTATGGCGACAAATCTCGGTGGAGATCGAGCTCTAGATGTGCTCTCCAGTGCAAAATGATTGTCCGTCATAGGGTGATTGTCCATCCAGACAGCTTGCAACGTTCTCAATGGAGGTTGGGCTCTCGACCCTAACTGGGATCCCTTAGGTCGTTGCTAGCTGCCGGTGTTGTCTGTGTATATTTGTGCGGTTTGATGGTCGCTCGACATAAGCCATCGTGTGGGTCTTGTCAGTACCCGCAGTCTCGCGACGGCACATTCTTTATACATTCTCTTTTCTTCTCCTTCTAATGCATCGGCACACAAAGCTTTTGCGTGTTCGAAAAAAAAACTTATTATTCATGTATCCAAATTAACACATAACAGTGACATGAATTATATCTTCCATTCAACGAGTTTCATTTTTGGACGTATTTAAATTCCGTCATAATCGAACAAATAGCCAACCGATTAAGTTGTACTTACCCGGCAACATTGTATTCTTGCCAACTTGTGTTCGGTCAAAAAATCAGTACCCCGGTAATGAAAGTGGAAATGTCGCTGTCCAATTGACCGTATTCGATCCGCGACCTGTGAGCGTGCCATGGCAGGAAGGCGAGGCAAGCTGGGCCAGTGGCACTGTCGCGAAGGTAGCAGCTGTGTCCGCTGAAATAAGTGTCGTGATGATGAGGTGTGGTGCACCGGCTCCACTTGTAATTTATGATCCATCGATGCACTGCCAGCGAGAAAAAGGGAAACAAAATAAAAACAGTGCGCGTGTAGTGTAAGGGCATCTCCTCTAAGATGTCTGCATTACGTTCGGACCGAGCTATTTGGACATAGTTTGTCTCTTTAATATAGATCCGTATTTGCCCGTCGATGTGTCCGTTTGTTCGAGTTTCTGTAAACCGGACGCAAACTGGTGGAGATTTGCAGGCATCCGGACCACCGTTCGTCCACTCAAACCCTCCTTCGCGGACCACTTTCCTTCCTGCTCCCTCCTTCTCTGCATCCACATCCTTCTTGTCGGACGCCGCTGCTCTAGGCCGGTCCTGAGATTTTGAGGGCCTGATGTGAAATTATAACCTAGGGCCTTCTTAACATAAACATCAAAATTGTTTTCTAATTCTGCAGAAAATTGTTTTTGAATTTTTTTGGACCATCTACAATTGATTTATACTCCATGTACTACATTTCTTTACATCATTAGCATTGTCCTCTTTGTTTTTACTTTTTTGTGGCCATTTTTTTTACTTTAATGCAGGTGCTTGAATTGATCCTCATTAATTCAAAACAATTAATTGTATACTCTGCCCTAATAGTCAGCCTTGAAAAGCAAAAATTGTTTTTGGAGGCCGAGCTTCATGGAGGCCTCCAAATGTAAAATTCAAAATTCAAGAAAATTCATATTTTTACATTTCAAAAAATTCTGACAAAAATACATATATAGGTGAAGGCATAATGCACAATTGTGTAAATTTTCAGGATGAAATACGTTAAAATGAGGGCTGTGCAAAAAAAAAGGGGGGGGGGGGTTAACACATGATACTATTCATTTTCCCAGACCATGAATTTGTCTCTTTTTTGCAGGTCGCATTTCAACGAATTTCATTCTGAACTTTTACACACATACACCTCACATCCTTGTTTAGTTATACAATTTTTTCAGATTTTTTTTAAACCAAAAATATTTGATTTTTTTTTTCAAAAATTTGGCCGAGATCCAAGTCGCCCTACTCTTTGAAAAGGCCCACCATGTTAACGACTTCGCCCCAGTGGCAAGTGAGATCCGCCGCCGCTCGAGCAGCTCAGTAATCTGCCGTCGGGACTCCTGTGCAGGCCAGCGCCACGCGCGTGCAAGCGAGAGCAGGCCAATGGCGGCGGCGGCGAAAGGGGAGGTTAAGGCGACGGCAAGTCTGCGACGATGACCTGGATGCGGCGGCGAGGGGCATGTCTCCTTCCTTTCCCCGCACCTCCTCTCGGCGGCGCCCCGCACATGTACGCAATTAGAGGCAAGCTGCCTCACCCCTAAAAACACAAGTTTCCTCCAAATTTATTACTCCAACATTCAAGCGCTCTTTAATCATCTATGGGATCTATACGTGATGAAATGTAATTCATGTCAAATCCAAATATTATGCCGCACAGCGAAGCACGCATCGAATCTTCCTTTATAAGTAAGTTATTTTGCCCGGCTGCACTGACAACAGAGAAGCAAACCTCACTGAAAAACAAGTGCACACCTGATCTGTTGAAAGTAATTGCAAACTGAAAAACAACTACTCCTAATAGGTTGCAGATTCCGATTTTTTATGCCATTTTGTCATAACGTGTTGAATAGTTTCATGGTTTCATGCTTCTTCAGTTAGGCTGCAAGGATGTGCCATCAGGAGCTACAGGCATTGGAAACCAACAAACAGCGCCAGAAGAAAAAACTGCAGCACGCCATCAGTTCAGAAAATATGTCATGTACGTACTACATTTTCCCCATGTATAATCCTCTGGTGTTCATTTTTCTTCAAAAAAATTCATGACTGTTCACACCCTTTTGGGCAATGGGATAAATGAAATCTCACACTCGATACACATAATGTGCTTGTATTTCGGATGAACATTCACAGGAAGCATGGCTTATAATATAGAGTGCTGTATAAAACATTCACATTCCATAGTTCATAACAACCATTACTGCAACTTTTCACAAGATTTGTCGCCTCGTAATAATTTACTTCATCGAACATAAAGGAAATTTCACTCACCCTCCTCCCAAATGGTAGTCAGCTCAGAGAGGAAATGGTAAGGCTCCACTACAGGGCTGTGCTCATCATCACAGAAGAATGGCCTTGAAGGCACCTGCATGCTATCAACGCTCCCTTCGAGCATCTCTATGACTTCGCTCATCTCTGGCCGATCGTGGGACTTCATCTGGATGCAACACAGACCAACAAGGCACAGCTTCCTCTCCAATTCATGCATCTCAGCAGATATCTCACCCGGCCGGTTCATGTTTAGTTAGCCGGTCATACACCCACGATGGGTAGAATGCCTGGCTTGAGTTTGCCGCGTTCCAATGCCTGGCTTGAGTTTGCCGCGTTCCTGCGTCCTCCAGCCATCTCCAACAGCAGCATCCCGAAGCTGTAAACATCTGACTTGCTAGATATGATGCCAAAGCTCCGGGATACCATCTCAGGAGCTATGTACCCGATTGTTCCCCGTAGGGCGCTCAACGGCACAAAACTGTTGTCCCTTGGGTATAGCTTGGCAAGGCCAAAATCAGCAATTTTTGGGACAAAATTGGTGTCAAGAAGGATGTTGTGCGGCTTGATATCAAAGTGTAGAATCTGCATGTCGCATCCTTGATGCAGGTAGTTGATCCCCCTAGCAATGCCCAAGGCAATCTCACTGAGCTTGTCCCAGGAGAAACTCTTCTCGGCGGAGAAGATGTACTTATCAAGAGAACCATGGGGCATATACTCGTAGACTAGTGCCCTCCTCATTTCCTCCGAGCAGAACCCGACCAGACGGACCACATTGACGTGGTGGATCCTGCCGATGGTGGAGACCTCACTGATGAAATCTTCTCCGTCGCAGCAGGATTTACCGTCCAGCATCTTGATGGCCACATGGACATCGCCTGGGAGCAGAATGCCCTTGTAGACGGAGCCATAGCCTCCCTGACCCAGCTTGTCTCTGAAATGGCTTGTGACCGCGACAATATCTGTATAAGCATACCTTGTTGGGCCGATCACTTGCTGCATTTGTAAGAACTTCTCGACCGCATCGATTGTGATTCTTGTTTTCCAATATTTGTGGGCCAGGAAGAATAGTACCACCAGGGGAGCAACCACGAACCTGCATACTCCTGCACATATAGAACAATTTTATTTATGTGGGATTGCCAAGAAACTACTACCATAGCTAGTACATATGTGTAACTCTGCTGGCGTGCGTACCAGCAATGAACTTCAATATCGACGGGGAGTATACTATTATAAAGTGTAGCAGGCGAAGGTGTTCACTCGAAGAAAAATTATGTGCTACAAATGCGCAAGACAAGATTTCAGAATCAACCGTAAGAATGGTCATAAGCCAATGCATGACAAGATAATCCATTGATTGTCCAGGGCGTGGACTGCAATACAATGGAGAAAATGTAGAGAAGTCAGGCATATATGCATGTTCCAGAACAGAAGCATGGTGTGCGTACGTATAGATCACAAACTCACACAATCTTATCCTTCAGGCAGCCCATGAAGCCCGACCTCCTCTCATATCTGAAAGGAAACCAAACAGGAAATCCTCCCCTGAGGGATCGTACCACAGTTTCGTGGCTTGCGTTATCATATGGGATGCTCCGATCACCCAGAGCAGCCATTGCCAAGTAGCCGCAAGAAGCCTTAAGCTTCCCAACAGAATAAGAGTCCATCAACACATAGACGAAGGAAGAGCTGGTGCTCAGACAATCCACCGGTTTGTAGTCACTACTGTTGGTGATCAGCCGCGAACAATTCACAAAGTTGGCCCATGTAACCCCGGGGGAGGTCATCAATTCGACGAGGCAGTCGAGTCGCTGGAGACCATTTAGGTAAGAGCGCTGGTCCCAGCGAGGAAGAGGGCAGCTGCTGCCCATGTCCAGGTTGGCGTCCACGACCCAGAAGTTCAAAAGTTCGCAGTCGATCTCAGGTGACCAAGTATGTCCCTGTGTTGATCTGAATTGTAGCCCGGTCGCCGGCGCAAGCCAGCTCGTATGACGGAGAACCGCACTCGATTGGATCGCCTTGCAGGCGGAAAGGGTAGTGGACGCCCTGGAGATGGCCGCAAGAAAAAGGAGGGCAGGCGTACCTATCATGTCGGCCCTCAACATCCACGGCAAGAACCGCGACCAGGAAATGCAGCAGCAACCACCATGGAGGCATCCACGGATATCTGATCATTTTTTAGCTCTTGTTTTGGCTTGGTTGTAGACTTTCCTTCTCTTGTAGTACTGGGCTGCGGGGCACAATCAACTCGTCCTTTAATTAAAAGTTCCAAGAGCAAAAATTTGCACCCACATTGCAGCGGAAAGAGGGGTGAAAAAAAAACTGCACAAAGGGACGATGATGGAAAATAATAATAAAAAAAGAGCCTGGTAGGAGATGGTGAACGTCCACATCACTGCGTCCATATGTCATCTCAACGAAATACGTGCCAGATATACATGAAAACATCACTGCTGCCATATGTCATCACAAAGAAGATGTGCCATAATATATATATATATATATATATATATATATATATATATATATATATATATATATATATATATATATATATATATGATCCTTGTTGACTCATTCTAGTTCGTATCATCTGGCACAGATGCTGGCATATGCCGCTGCGATTTGCCAAGGTAGTTGATACATGTCAGTGTCAGGTCTGGGATTCTATTGTAGTGATGAAGCTTGATCTACAACGACGCACAGCCAAAGCCAAAGTACTAGAAAACGATATGTACAGGGTGTTTGTATTGACTCATGGACCGGGGAAGTTCTTGCTCAGGCAAGCACAGCTTAGGCTACTGATTTTCCTCTTCTTCTAATGTCTTTGTAATCACAATACCAGGCTTACCTACATCCACCTCTGCAGCGCAGCAGGAGAAAGATGAGTGTATTTCTCGTCGCAGCCCTGGTGGCCTGCCTTGTCAGCCATGGAGCCGGCGCGGCCATGGCTTCGGCAGCTTGGGAGGACCAAGATTTCTTCAGAAACTGTCCGCCGTCTCGGTGCAGCAGAGATGGACCTCAGATCAGGTTCCCGCTCCAGCTCCTTGATTCCAGCAACACATCATCATCATCATCATCATCCTCACCCTGCGGCGCGACGACATGCGTGAAACTAGCATGCTCAGGCCAAGACACCATCATGCTTCACCCACTTCCTGGCCCATGCCGTGTCACCGCCATAAATTACACCGGTGCCTCCCTCAGCATCACCCCGCTTGCCTCCGCATGCACGATGATTCAGAAGCTCGTCTCGACAAGTTCACCACCGGCTGACGCCGGCTACCGCTGCGCGCCACACTACGCCGGAGCTGGAATGCTTGTAGGCTGCTCAAGGGAGTTCACGCCAAGCGGGATCACTCAGTATCCTGTCTATGATGACAGAGGTGCTTTCTGTGCTTCTGCCTCGGCCGCCGCTGCCATCGCTGGCCCAATCTCCTGCCTTGACAACGCAACTCACTTCTCGTATTTGGTGGCAACTGATGCTTTCATGTATGATCTTCCATTGGACTGCAAGGTCATCTCAGATGCCAACATCCCAATATTTGGCATAGGATATTACGGCTCAGCATCCAAGCATGGTCTGGAAGAAGGAACCCTCCGTTATTACGACATAGCAGCTGACTGGAGTGAACAGGAGCCGTCATCCGTTGCCTATCAATGCCAAATATGCGAGTTGAATATCCTCAAAAAAAAAATGCGAGTTGAATGAGCAACGCTGCGCCTTCAGCTCACAGAGGAATGAAACATTCTGCTTGTCTCAACCTCATAAAGGTATAATCAGTTTCTAACTTGACAAAACCGACACCAACCTATACTATCTTGTTAATTCCTAGTCTTGGTAGTTAAAATCACTGATAATTTCCTATTTAGATTGTACTCATAACTGTGCGGCATTTCGAGGAGTTCTGTTGTTAAATTATTTTGCATAACAGCATGACAAAACATTTGGGTAGCTAGCTTGAGCAAACATATTATAAGCCCGTGGAAATTCTCATCTGAATCTCAGATAACTAAGAAACAAAAATGGGGTCACATATTTTGTATCTTGGAGAAAAACTGTAGTCAAAAAGTAAAATTCGAAAAAACTAAGCAACTCTACTGTTCAGTATATCATGATAATTATGGTAATGACATGGGTTTATTTGATCAATTAGTGAGTGCCCGTGTCTTATGTATAACGGTACACTGCTATAATTTTTAGCATTTTCATGATAATGCAGATTGACAAAAAAAACACATTCGAGATAAAATATAAGCAATCTCTCAATTGTAAAATATTTACTTTAGAATTTCTTGTAACATATTCCTAGAACTTCAAGTTTATATGGTTACAGATGTGAGCCAACAAGTTATAAACGTTTTTGTTTCTATTTTCTCTGTCTTTTTTCCCTGTGCCAACTACATCCCTTCAAGTTTTTTACTTGCCTAGATTTAGGCTAAACCCATACAGAAAAAATAATAGGATTGTCGGGGGGTCGGAGTCAAAAATAGGATTCTTCACTTCTTCCTCTCATACAAAACTAAAACTATATCCTAACCCACCTGGCCATATAAAACATCTTACCTTTTATTTCCCAAGTTAATAGTTAATTTCCCTTCTACATATAAACAAATAACCAAATTGTATTCTCTTCTTTGCTATTTGCAGGTTCACGTGTCAAAGTCATTGCAGGTACTGCTCCAATTGACATTTTACTTTTATTCAAAAAACAAAGGAAGAAAATACACTATTTATGTGCTAAGCATGAAGTAGTTACTAGTTACTCTCACTCTTACCTTGTACCATCCCCATTACAATTACTAAAGTGATGGCTCCCAACCCTAATGAATATGCTGGTTTCCATGTATTCAGCTACATCATCGGTGGCCGCATTTGTTGTTCTTCTGTTGATGGTGGCCACTGCTCTTTAGCTTTCACTGAAAACAAGATACAACGAAGAGATACACTTGAAAGTCGAAATGTTTCTCAAGACATATGATACATCAAAACCAACAAGGTACACTTTCTCCGAAATTAAAAAGATAACGAGACGCTTCAAGGATAAATTAGGACATGGTGGATATGGAAGCGTGTACAAAGGTGAGCTACCAAATGGGGTTCCTGTCGCCGTCAAGATGCTTGAGAACTCTAATGGAGAAGGGCAGGAATTCATCAATGAAGTTGCAACTATTGGGAGAATCCACCATACAAACATTGTCCGACTCCTTGGCTTTTGCTCTGAAGGGACAAGAAGGGCTCTTATTTATGAATTCATGCCTAAAGATTCATTGGAGAAATATATATTCTCAGGTAATTCTATTATTTCTCAAGAACTCCTCGTACCGGACAAAATGCTAGATATTGCTTTAGGCATTGCTAGAGGAATGGAGTACTTACATCAAGGATGCAACCAACGCATACTCCACTTCGACATCAAGCCTCACAATATCTTATTGGACTACAACTTCAACCCGAAGATCTCAGACTTCGGCCTTGCAAAATTGTGTACAAGGGATCAAAGCATCATCACGTTGACCGCAGCAAGAGGCACTATGGGCTACATCGCACCAGAGATTTACTCTAGGAACTTTGGTGGGATATCCTACAAGTCGGATGTTTACAGTTTCGGCATGTTGGTGTTAGAAATGGTAAGTGGACGGAGGAACTCAGACCCAAGTACCGAGAGCCAGAACCAGGAATACCTCCCGGAGTGGATCTACGAGAAAGTAATCACTGGAGAGGAACTGGTGCTTACTCTGGAAGTGACACCAGAAGGGAAAGAAAAGGCGAGACAGCTGGCAATCGTGGCACTTTGGTGTATTCAGTGGAACCCAAGAAGCCGGCCATCAATGATAAAGGTGGTAAATATGTTAACTGGAAGCTTACAGAATCTGCAGATGCCCCCTAAGCCATTTGTCCCATCTGAAAATTACCGCATGCCATATACATGGAGATATATATCACCATAGTCCATTGGTACTACACGGGACATAGTTGATTCATGTGTGTATTGCTCTTTACCGTACCACGGTTTCTAGCATGTATAAAAAAATTATTGGCAAGTCAACTGTGTGTGTGTGTGTGTGTGTGTTAGCTAGCATACATCTAGTTCATGAGCCATTATATTGTAATACTGGATTTGATGTGCATTGAAGTAGTTGAAAATGCCATTGCTGTGATTTTGATTTTGACTAGTCAAATGAACTCGAGTAATGTTCGATGATGCTCGCACAAACGAGTATATGCATATCCCACAATCACAAGAGGATTTTCAATTGAGTTTTTATCTAGTGAACGATTAAAACTAGGGATCTCGATCGTTTCAGGTTATCTAATCATCCGTGTTGTTGTCCTTAACTGTGTCATGAAACGTGTGAAAAGGTCGGCATAGAGCATTTTAGTCCAGCAAAAAGATACTTGCCTCCTGCTATTTTGTTTTAGGATGTTAATCCCCAGCGAACGTTCACTGCCATGCTTGACATTTGCGAACTCGTGGGGTGGCAATTTTACTGTTAGGGGGTGACAATTTTCAGAAAAAACATGGCAGTTCTTTACTTTTAATGCAATTTTCGTCAATTACTGTCATCCTTTGGATCTGGATCGTGCGGCTCTGGAGGCATCCATTGGGATCTCACCCCGAGCGAACGTCAGCTAGTTAACATTGCCATTGTTTTTATATCTATAAAAAATGAAAGGAAAAACGATTCAAAATATCGAAGAGGGCACACCAAAAAATCTCAAAGCCGAAGGAAAAAAGAAGTTGCAGTGCAGATAAGGCTACCGCAGTGCCACTCGCCAGAATCGGCCATGGCTTTCCGCGCTCCAACTGCCGCCACTGCCCATGGCCATGCCACCCCGGCTCCTCGACCGAGCTCATGGAAGCACAGCACCATCACCTTCTTCAGCTCCTCGAGGCTAATCGGCGGCGGCGGCGGCCAGAGGGCACGGCTCGCGACTGCAGCGCATGCGTTATCGTCGGCGACGGCGGCGGCGCCCTTCCCTCCTCCCAACGCGGAGTACCTGGCCGCCGAGTTCTCCGGCCACGGCGTCACCTTCGAGGCCGTGGGCGACAGCTGCGCCGTGAAGATGGCGGTGCGCAACGGCAGCGCGGCGCACCTGCTGCTGCCCAGCGGGCTGGTCACGTCCTACAAGCCGGCCATGTGGCACGGCGCCGCCACGGAGGTGCTCCACACCACCGTCGGCGAGGGCCCCGGCGGGCGCCCCGTCATCCGCGGCGGCGTGTCCATGGACTTCCGGTGTGCGCGCACCGTTGCCGTTGCCGGCGAGGCGCCGTCGTGGTGGTCGCCGGGCGGGGCGTGGTCGCTCCGCGACGTGAGGGGAGGCCCCACGGGGTCCATCTCGGTGGAGCTGGTGTCCGTGGAGCCGCCGGGGAGCGGGGACGGGGCGGAGGCGAGGTGCGTGGTGACGCTGCAGCCGGAGGCGCTGGCGTCCGAGTACACGGTGACGAACGCCGCGTCGTCGCCGTCGGCCGCGGCGCTGTCGGGCGCCGTGTGCAACCACCTGCGCGTGAGCACGCCCGACGCCACCTACGCCGTGGGGCTCCAGGGCTCGGACTACCGCGGCAGGGAGCCCCTGCTGTCCGAGTTCAGCATCCTCCCCCCGGACTACTACTCCATGCCGTCATCCCCGCAGCCGCGCTGGGTCAGCAAGGGGCTGGACATGCTCCTCTCCGGCGGCGGGGGCGGGCAGAGCTCGCCGAGGGGGGCACCGGAGCCGGACGGCGAGGAGGACGACAACTACAAGCACCTGACGGCGGAGCTGTGCCGGGTGTACCGGCACGCGCCCAGGGAGTTCACCGTCATCGACAGGGTACATGACAAATGCAAAACTGAGGAAGGAACGAAAGATCAAAACTGAACTGAAAAACTGATTAATTCTTGTGAATTCATTGATGTTTTGGTGCAGGGCCGGAGGAACTCGGTTTGCCTGAGCAGGAGAGGGTTCGAGGAGCTGTACGTCTTCAGCCCGGGATCCAAGTACGAGTGGTACGGCAAGTTCGCCTACGTGTGCATCGGGCCTGCCATGCTGGAGCCCGTGGTGCTGCCGCCAGGAGCTACGTGGCATGGGGCGCAGTGCATCCGCAACCCAAACCTGTAGGCATAGCTTGTCTGGATGTATCACATCATTTGTAGATAATACTGCAGCAATAATACTATTGCTCATGAGCAAGAAAATACACATGTGAAACAAGGAGATCAGTAGGCTTTGCAGTTGTAGTTACACAATAATTTAATACAATGTGTGCTGGAGAAGTGCATATGCTGCAGCACCTTCAGCTCAACAGAGATGCAGCAGACAATGGTGCTCAGGAGCAGAATCATGCGAGCAAAGGTTGCAATGACGCTTAATAGACATCACGATCAAAGTAAATGGTTTACAGGTTACTGACATCCGGAACTATGACAGATTATTTGCAGCAACAAGATACAACAACAGAACACGCCAAGCGTTTTTATCCTTCTACAGAACAGTTGCGTTCTCTCCAGCATATACATTATTACCAAAATAAGACCACACTGTAAGTAAAAGCCTCCTTACAAATTGAAACATGTACCATTTGGTATCCTCCTGTCCAAGAAAAGCTTCTGAGAGCCTTGTGTTGAAGAGTCCTGCATGTTGGGCAAAGTCTGGACCGACTGGAACCGCTCGCCTCATCAACACTGGCAAGCAAACGTTAAATAGTTATTAAGGGAGAAAGAAGCTTTCTTGAAACGACCCAAGAATTATCCCGATGACAAGAGGCTGACTTCAAGGGACGCTACTTGAACGCGACTGCAGGTACATGTGAGAAAATGATTAAAGCATGCGGCGATTGACTACCAAGGTACTCCTTCTGTATCAAAATATAAGACGTTTTTTGACATTGGCTGTCAAAAATGTCTTACGTTTTGATACGGAGGGAGTATTGAATTCCAGTCGCGGGCTATTAGATTTTGAAGAGAGTGGTAAAGAAGGATGTCATGTGGGTGTTTTTCTCAATAGCTTATGCTCGGTAATTAACTATAGGGCCTTTTATGTGAAATTGCAGTGGGTGTTACATATACCATGTATGTTAGTTAACAATCATGATTCGTTGATATGTCTCTGGATAAGCTTAATTCTAGCTGTACACTATCGGTGCCTTGGGTCTGTTGTACAAACTTCTGCCTTTGCTTATTTGGCGCGTCCCCTTTTTGGCGCACCTGCCCTCCCCACGAGCTACATGTAAAAATAAAATAAACAGACCCGGTGCTAGAAGCTCCCACACAAGGTGGGGTTCTAGGGAAGGATTATATGAGGCAAATCTTAGTGCCTTACCCCTGCGCAGTGCAATGCAGAGAGGCTGCATCGAACCCAGGACCTCTTGGCACAAGTGGGGAGTACTTCACCACTACGCCAGCCCTGTCCTTCCCCCATGTTCTACATGTAAGGTATACAAAACTGCAAAATTTGAAGTGTGTGTATTGGGGAGAGGGGGGGCATATTTGTAGTGTAGGGCTATTTCGAGGTTTTGAAGGACGAAGTTAGATTTGTTTTCTGAAAAGGAAAGTTTGCACTAATAGTATGAATCTATTAATCTGTGGAATTACTACTTGCTTATAACACGGTTATACAAATTCACATTTTATACAGGAAGATGAGCTTTATTTGGCAATTTACGTGATAAGGTAAGCTAAAGATTTCTACAGATTTAAAGAGGTTGGTAGTATTGCCTCTTACCAATTTAGGAGAACCTCTCATTGAAGATTCCTGCAAGTTGGGCAAAACCATTTCCCTTTGAATCTGGTTTCAGGTGTCAGACCAACGCACGAGTAGTGGAACCATTCGCCTCCTTCACACTGTTGGCAAGCATATAAAAAGTTAGCAATCGGTAAAGATGGATGACGTTCATATAACAAACCCAAAATGTAAATCATACGATGACAAGCATCGGCACTTCAAAAGTGATAGTGCAAGACACTACTTTATAAGGCTCCATTGTGCCTTTTATCTAATGTTTTTCCTTCGGTGATTGTAGTTTCTAGCATAGTCCATAGAGCATTGCACATGATCATGAGGATTGATGCACCAATATGATATACGACAATGAATTGTTAACAGATGTTTCTGTTCAATCTTGGATGATTGTGAAGGTTTCTTTATCTGTTTTACCAATAGTATCCGGTGCATCATAAAAATTCAGAGTCCCAAGCTAACATTGCATGTAAAGAGACGTATTCAATTTGATAGGCCACAGGGGGTAAGTATTGCAATGAATACTTACAAATTTATTTTGTTGCTAGGGCAGATATTTGTGATAATGAATAAAACTAATAGAACAAGGCGGGGATTTGTAAAATGAAACTAATAGTTAGTTGTCGTGAGGGGAGGTATTGGTGATAATGGATAAACCTAATAGAACAGGGTATCAGAAAGGTACTAAAATTATGGAAATTGTACCACTAGGCTTGAAGGCTACGCTATGACTTAATTCTATGAACGAATTCCTTTAAACTGTACCGGAGGAATTACAGTAAAAATTTCCAGCGCATTGACCACTAATTCTATTCTGCTGTTAGCTTGTAAAATGCAGAACTAACTTCTAACTGCTCATGTTATACAATATCTAGAAATTGCAATGAGTTCTAGAGAATGCAAGCAAGCATATACATTGCTGGGCCCGATGTTACATCCTAGTAACAAGAGTAAAACAGTGAGCACATAATCCTCATTCTGGATGACAAGAGAAAAAACTACAAGCATGAGATGATAACCACCAGTCCAGCCACAACATCATTGTTCAAAAAGCGATAGAATAAGTTTGGAAAGCTCTAAAGCATTACTTAGGCCTGATAAAGGTAAATATTAGTAATTTACAACACACAAGCTAAACTTCCACAGATAACTCAGAAGATAAGGCATCACTAATTAGCACCATAAAAACTTACATTCTCATTGTCACAAGCAATCATATCACCATATGAAACCTGAAAATCAATTAAAAATAGGAACATATTTTCAGCAAACATATGAGAAAAATGCTCAATGTAGATATTGATGCAAATGCATGTACCGGGAACATGAACATATATCAATTTCAAGCTTACCTGGTGGCATATACAATATGTCGGTTCATTTGGATCAATCATTTGATCCACATCCATAGATGCAACGGCCTTCTTGTTGCTGCTACCTGGAGGGGGCATTAAGTCGAAGTCCATACCTCTCTCCCTATCCCTCTCCCATTCCTTCTCTCTGACAAACTTCCTTGCTGCTTGGGGTGTACTAAAACTGGACCTCCGTCTTTCATCCCTGCCACCCACCGGCATTGGAGGAAGGATATGCGGTTCATCTGGAGGTATTTTTCCTTCTGCAAGCAAGAGAGAACAATCAATGTTCTTTTTGAGGAAAAATTGAAGATGGCATCTGATATTCTGTTTGATGAAGATTCGATACTGGATTCCTAATCAACAAGTAAAAAATATGACATCACTGCTTATACCTTGCTTTAAATCTTCTGCAAACTGGCCTAGGTCTTCATCAAGACGTTTGATATGGCTCTCTATCTGTATAACAATGCCAAAGATAATTAATAGTTAGATATCCATAAAAAATTTAACACTGAACAGATGGGATAACTGCCAAAAAAAGTGCATCCGTTTGTAGATTGGTTTGGATCCTCGACTACCCTTCTGTATTTCTATGTCAGGATAATGAGTTGCATTGTTAATTACAGAGTTAGGTTTTGCATCTTGTGTTAGGCTTCTTGCTTCAATATGACAATTAAACAACTGGGTAGTACATCACACGAGTAATACCAGGCTTTTCATATTCTAATCTGAATACAAATATCAAATTCAATTTCATGGTGCTGAATAATTTGTATTAATTACTCGGTACTCTTTCCAAAAAAACTTGTAATTTTAAGAACTCAACTAAGAATATGTTAACTACAGAGGTCCACATCTTTATCTGTTTTGTCTGGCATTTAATATGTTACTCTGGAAGTCCAATTTAATTTCTAGAATTGCATATTAGTGTACAAAGTCTAAAGTTTGGTACAAAATGATCAAGTTGACCTGGGAGTGGCAACCAAAGAGTTAACTAAGATAACCACCAGAAATTAAATTAAATGTCCAGAGGCAGTAGGCACTAGCGACATTTCCATCAGGGAGAACTAACTGATATCCATAGGTCCATTATGTTGCAGGACTACAAATTGAAGGAAGGAAGCAGAACCAGGTTAAAAGCAAGCTGTTGTTCCAAGTTTGGACTACCGGACAAAATGATCAAGTTAAATCAGGGGGTAGCAACCCTGGAGTAACTAATATAACTACCAAACATGACATAACATGTGTAGATGCACTAGTTAAAAGTTTTGCATCCATAATTCTTTAAGCTACAGGACAACTTGAAGAAAAAGAGGAAGGAAGCAGAACCAGGTCATAAGCTTGGCGTGCGAGCAACACTTTCTCCGTGCAGAGACTAAGCGCATTGTCCTGGCTATTTTCGATATCCCTCGTCATCTTCTCCGAGGCATTCTCATCATGCACCACGTTTGGCCTGTCGAACCCATGGGATGGCACCCCTAGGAGAAATTTGATCTGCCCTTTAGTCTGACCCAAAATGCCTGCACCACAAAAATATATAAGACACAAAATCACAAAACAAGCTTGAGAAGCACCATCCACCATCATATACAACAGCCAGTCCCCTGTCATTCGCGGGATTATATCTCGGGGCCGACAATTAAAGCATGGCCAGATTACTACAGAGTTAAGATGCAAAGCGAAATCCATTCTCCACAATGCCTTTTTTTTATCAGATTCTCAAAATGGAAAAAAAATTCCCAAAGGAAAAAAGAGAGAGAGAGTGGCAAAATCATCACCATGGGCCCTCTCGTCGAGCTCGTGCATGGTGGAGAGGATCCTCTGCAGGTCGCCGGCCAGGGTGCTCGAATCTGCGGAACGATACGGAAGCAGTAATAAGGGCAAAAGGCCCAAAAGCACCCCGAATGGAAAGGAAAAGGGAAACAAATCGGAGCCGGCGATCTCACACTCCAAGTAGTCGTCCACGTACACGCCAGTGCGAGCAATCGCCATGCCGGTCGATGGGGGGATGCTTTCCGCGGCGCCGGGCTGGGTCCGATTCCCCGATTTGGGGATTAGGGTTTCGGAGGAAGAAGACGGGTGGGGAAATCTCGCTGGGAAGAGTTTTTTCCCGGTGGATGATTATTACGTCATTAATCTGGTTAGGAGACGATTTGCACGGGCCACTGAGCCACTGGGCCGTACGATGGAAGCCCTGTATTTTCGCCCGTAATCTCCATCCATGGGCTCACTCTATTTTAAACTGGGGGCCTCCGGATTTTTAACGGGCGTTTTCGCTGATTTTGTTGCTTTTTTTTAACACGGTATAAACGCAAGCGCTCATATAAACACGCATACACTCACTCCTATAAACGCACACACGCATATCCTAACTTTATGAGCATCTTTGAGGGCTGAGCCGGCATATCATCTTGAGATTTTAGAAATCACCGTGGACGCTTCGTAGTCGATGGAAACGTCTACTCCCACTGAACGCGCATGGTCGGAAATCCTGAAATAGATCCTGATTTTGTTGCGATTTTTGTAGTCCCTCCGATCCATATTACTTGTCGTGGGGGTGGTTTTTCTCTAACAAAATCGACTCTAGCAACTTAGTTTATAAATTTTAAAACCAATGCATAAAAGCAACATTTGGCGTAATGCCCACTCCCCACTATGACAAATTGTGCTGCATTCAACACACCCATTTTCCTATAAATAATGAGAGGAAAATCATAGGTAGAAGCGCACAAATTAGCGAATGCTATCGGCTATGTCGAGTTATAGCATCATCAACACACCACAACTAATACCCCCGTTTCTAAACATAAGTGTCTGCAGGGATTTCAATATGGACTACATATGAAGCAAAATGAAGAATCTACACTTTAATAGTTCATATTGAAATCTCTAAAAAGACTTATATTTAGAAACAGAGGGAGCACAAAATAACGACAATTTTTCACCAAAAGTATCAAAAGGGGTCAAGTTCATAAGACACTGCCACATGAAATACAATGGTGAAACTTATCCATGATTTGGATGCTTAGTTTCAAAGTAAACAGCATGTATTTATATTGTCTTAGGAAAATTTTAAGCCTCATGCGAAAGGCAAACTCCCATCTTTACATACGACACATATTAGTTGTGACGCAAACATGAATGGTATCTTCCCGCAAAACACGGGAGAGTGAAGCAACACGAGGAGCACTAAAGACATGCACTAAACATTAATTCTTTTTAATGTAAGCACATCTATTTGGTGTCTAGAAAAAGAATGATACATTTAGCATCGGTCAAATTAATAAAACCTCTTGCGCACGGCTACCTAATCAAGCATTTATCATTCAAAATAAAAACCTATATCACATACGCTTGTAAAACAAATAGGGGGGGGGGGGGCGGACAATGCCCCCTGGCCCCAATGAAGCCTCGAATTGCATATCATCTTTACAACTGTGGTTCGTCTTCGCACTTAAGTTGTTTGTGATATGAGTGAAAACGAGAGAGATGTAAAATGAATCCAATCGGGGTCAATTTCATTGATGATCAGTCCTTATATACAACTGGAGGGGACGCAAGCGGAGGGGCGCGTCCACTCGATGGGGAACAAGGGAACCGTCGTGACTGTTGCCAGATTGCCAACGCAGTGCAGTTACACAAGAGAGGGTTATCTCCTTAATAACATTATTAATTAAATCCTAACACTCCCCCTAATCCTCGCCTGTCCTTGTGAATGATCATCCTTGAAATACTCTTCTCCAAAAACCCTGCGGGAAAAATATGAGGAGATATACGTAATATGCCATGAAAAACTCCTTCCAAAACCCAGTGGGAAAATAAGGAGAAAATGACATATCACAATGCTTGTATTAATATTGCCTCATTAAAAACCTTTCATGAGAAACCATTCAGGAAAAACTCATAAAGGAAAAAAGTGCAATACAAAAGATCCGAAGATCCCGAACAGGTTATCGTTCAGGAGTACACTCCCCCTGAACCTTGCAAATAACAAAGTCATCTCAAACCAATTCTATTAACTTATTTCTGGAATGAAGAACTTGGTAAAGACTTTGTAAATAAATCATCAAAGCTATCACATGACTTCATTTGCAAGATATTTATCTTCCACCTTTCTTTAACTCATGGGGAATAAAATACTTTTAGAGCCATACACATTCTAGTGTTGCTCTTTATAACCTGTCTACATCTACGTAATACAGACAAAACATTATCTTCATAGATAATGGTGGGTGATTCCCACCAACCAGTCCCACTTGAACTTTCAACAAAGTTCATCATTTCTGTGAAGTCACATACATTCATGAGATGCTTCATACAAATCAATGATTTCAGAATGATTAGTGGATGCAGTCACTGTAATATGTCTTCTCGACTTCCCAAAGAAGGTCACACATTTATTCGAGGAGACAAAAACCAGTCTGTGATCTAGGATTATGGGGATCTAATATATACCCAGCATCACAATATCCAAACATGGTCATATCTTGATTTTCTTCATAGAACAAACCAAGATCTATGTTGTCCAGAAGATACCTAAAAATATTCTTCACACCAACCCAATGCCTTTTAATCAGTGATGCATTGTATCTAGCCAATAAATTTACTGCTAATGAAATACCAGGCCTGGTGCAGTTTGCTAGATACACCCGTGCTCTCATTGCACCGTGATATTGAAACTCAAGTCCAAATATCTCTTCATCACTACCATTAGGCCTTAATTGGTCCTTATCTCCAGTAATCCAAAGACCTCAAAACCATAGTTCTTTAATGGATATGACTTATCCATGTTGAACTTTCAACAATCTTTTGGATAAATGTAGACTGGTGAACAAGTATTCCCGAAGGAATACGCTGAAGTTCCAAACTCAAGCAAAGTTTGGTCTCAACCAAATCTTACATCTTACATTCCGTCTTAAGATGATATGATTATATCATGTATCTCTTGTGTAGCTCTAATGATACTAGATCATCAACATACACAAAAATTGTACAAAACCCCTCTTTGGATTTCTTGATGAACACATGAACAATCATCAATGTTTGAGTAACCTTCTAATAAAGGAACTCACTCAGTCGGTTCTACCACATCGTTGCCGACTACTTCAAGTCATAATGACCTCTGAAGCTTTACGCAACACATGTTGCGATTAAACTCGGAATCTTTGTTCCCTTAGGAACTATCATAGAGATATCCGAATCAAATGACTCATACAACTATGCAGTCACAACATCCATCAGTAGGATAAACAAATTCATTATTCATTGCCAGTGATATTAAATATCGGAACGTTATTCCACTCATAGGAGAATATGTTTCATCATAAATGATGATGGGTCTCTGCGTGAACCCATGTGCTACAAGCCTCGCTTCATGTCTCACCACCTCTTGGTTTTTATTCCTCTCATAAACAAAAACCAACTGTGCTCCCCTGGAAACACATTTAGATGAGTGAATATTACTGATCAGGTCAATATCCCCTCTTCTTGAGAGTGAGTGCATCCTCAATTGTTGCATTCCTTTGGATCAACCAGAGTGTCCAAGACACTTAGCCATGCATGGACTTAAGTTCTAGATCCAATCCAAGGTCTTTTGCAATTCACGAGGTGAAAATAAATGTCGACATAATGTAGTCTTGATTATATGATTCTCCTGAATCCATATACATAGTGGCGATTTCATCATCACCTTTTGACTCTCCGTGATTTCCCACAATAATTGAGTCAAGGTCTTCCGATGTCCCAGCACCAATATTTTTGTGCACATCGTGCTGGGTCCTGGATGTGTCCAGCATCCTTCAGGTGTCTTTCAATCCTAGGTTGAATGTCAACATGTAGTTGACTTGCATTTACTGTTTGAGGATTCCTCATTCCACTTGGACGTTTCTTTAAAACCTTGTCCTATGTGTCCAGATTCCTCCCCCTATTTGGTGGCCGAGTGGACCAATGGGTCACATCCACTCTCTCTGGCACATTCATTATGGGAACATTTTACTCTATGACACCTATACTCAGTAAATGCATCTGGCAGATTATTTGCGATACTTTGCAAATTGATAATCTTCTGAACCATCCAGTTCAGATTCATTCGTACGTGGATCTAAGGACTAGATGTCTATTCACATCTCATTCTATTTCCCGGCATTCAATGTGGTTCTTATCTCCCCCTAATGCCGGAAATATGTCCTCGTCAAAATACAATCAGCATACCAGGCCATAAACAAGTCCCCTTTTAGAGACTTCAGGTATTTTATGATTGACAGAGAATCGTACCTCACATAGATCCCCATTTCTCTATGAGGGCCCATAAATGTATGTTGCGGTGGTAACATCGGTTTGTATTAAACACAACCAAATTATCGTAGATGGGAAATACTTACTCATTTCCACGTCCTAACTGAAATGGGGAGACCATATAATATGCAGTTCGTCGAATTTGTATATGCAGTACGTAAAACTGCAATGTCCCCAACTAGATGTTGGGAGATTACAATTCTGTAGGAGCAATATTGCTATCAACTTATCGTCTTGACAAGTGATTCCACAAAACCAATCTGGGTATGTACACAAAGTACCAATATGCTCCACAGTTATGCCTCAGTCTAGGCAGTAATCATCAAATGCTCACGAACTAAATTTCGCAGCATTATCCATTCTAATGGATCTTATCCCGTGCTCAGGATGATTTCCTCTCAAATTAATGATTTGAGCAATAAGCTTTGTAAAAGCATGGTTCCTTATGGAAGTAAGACACATTGGACCATCTCACTGATGCATCCAAAAGCACTATGAAATATGTAAATATTCCATATAACGGTTGAATTGGATCACATATATATCTCCTATCCAAGGAAATCTAGTGGCTCATCCTCTTTCATGAGATAAGATGGCCTTGCGATCAGTTTCCCAGTTTGCACACATCATGCATACATAATCCAGTGAATTTGGAAAATTCACACCGTTAGATTGTGTCCAATTGAACCATCAATAATTTTCTCATCCTCCGAATACCAGGATGACCAAGGCAATCATGCCATATCTTGAACTTCTCAAGATTCTAGAAAATTATCTTATACGCCAATGCGTATCCAATTTAATATATGTATAATACAATCCACAATATAGAGAAGCATTTACTCTAGGATTTCATTCGAATCCTTTTGTTGAGTCATGAGTAGGTTTCCAACCTCACTCATTATATGAGTTTCGACATAGAAACCATTGCGGATATCCTTATAACTCAGCAAGGTACGAGTAGAATCTAGATACATCAATGTACCCATGATTACCATGTAGTACCCATAGGGAGTGTAATTTTGGCTTGACCAGAGCCAACAATTACCCCCTCACGTCCAACAATTGTCATGATATTTCCATTACTCTTATCAAGAGCTTGGAAATAGTTAATCTCCCTAAATATCATGTTAGTAGACCCAGTTTCTACTTAACACATTTCCTTCTCAATTGGACTATTTCCATAAGTTTCTAAAAAGAAAGAAACCAATTTCAACATACGATTGAACTCATATGGAAATAATACATACATCATAAACCATATATGTCAGAGGACATACAACAAGCATCATGTATGATGACATAGCTATCATATTATGTTGATGGACATAATTTATTTCACAACATGTAATATGTCTATAGACATCATTACAGTGCATGACAAAAGAGACTGAACCCGGTCTCCATATATGTCACTAAAATTAAAGTCCAGTAACTTGTCATCGACACTCAATAGTGGACCATCCTTTTGCTGAGCATGCTTCTGGTTGCCCATGTTTCGAGGAACGTATGGGGACTTTCAACCATTGGGAATTCTGTTATGTCAAGTGAAGTAAGATTCACACTTGTTTCCATGGGCCTCTTTCCCATAGCCAATTGATGCATGTACAGATCCACCAAATGTGTGGAAGTATCACATTTCCTTGCATTGTGAGTAGCATAACCACATGTATAGTAACCGATGCTACTGACCTCGTCATTCTCCAAGAAATGACTTGTGCCTTTTTATGCTCCATTCATATTTTGCTTCTCATAATGTCTCCACTTTCCTTCACCATTGATTAAATTGTTTAGTCAAATCCTAATAAAAGGATTGAAAGTGGAAAGCATTTCAATGAGACTGGCATCTGAAACCACACTATTGTAGAGTCTCAACTTTCAGTTGATTTGATGCACAACAGAGTTGTATGTTGTCACAGACCGAATAACATTCTGCGGTATATCGGTTGTAGCAGGAGCCCCTGAGCAGGTGTGGCTATAGGAAATTGAGATTCTGGGTTGCCAAGTTCATCTTGACATTCATGCCCAGGTTTGATCATTGATGCCATCAATGACAAACTTAGCAAAAATCAACATATGATACATGAAATCATCATGTCCAATTAATTTACTCCCAAGTAAATTAATTATGTTGTAAAAAAATGCATGTGCATTGATCAACATATAGCAATTTACAAATTGCCGGAACATATATGTTGGTACCTAATGTGCTTACGGTACAGTAGTATACAGTCAATTACTGTAAAAACTCATAGGAATAAAACTGGTTCTGGGCCAAAACCTCATAGCCTAAGCTTTTATTCCGTTTTCCCCTCTTGTTTTCAACAAGATCGGGGCGTGAACGGTTAGGGTTAACCCTATCCAACCACCACTTCTATCAGTCAAAATAACCACACCCAGATGGTTAAAGTGCTCAAAACAATAAGCCCGGTTGCAGAACCGCAAAGTCCATGAGCTAATCATGACTTGGCTGCAAACATCACGGACTTTCATCGGATTATCATATAACCGGAGCCCTTCTGATAAAAGGTGTACAAGTACCTCATGTACGTGTATAGGGTTGCTGGTTGCATGCTGTCATGTGAATTAGATCATGCATGTGGTTAAGGAACCTAATTAGCACATGCTAATTAGCCGGACGATTGATCGCATATATGCATTGCATGCATATTTGCACTTACGGACGCCGCCGGCGGCCGCGTCGCCGGCCTTGGCCTTACTGTGTGTGAGTACCACTTGGCCGCCTCGGTGCTTCGCTTCACAGCGCCTTGCCGCTCTGCTATGCCTATAGCAGTGTCGCTACGCGTTGTGCCGACGCCGCGCGCTACGCCACCGCACCGCGTCGGGTAGGACCTCCGTTACTTCATTCGACGCCGTTGCCAATCGCCGCCGATGAGACCTGAAGTGAAGATCCGGGCCAGGAGGTCATGCCCGCCGCCTTGCCTTGTGCGTCAACCGTCCCGCGCGTCGGCCAGAGGGCCTCGGCCGTGCGCCAGTCGTCTTCGCCGACGCCACGCAGCGCCGTGCTCCGTCACCGTGCCGCGCTGTCTTAGAACCGCATCTCCACACCAGCAACCATTGAACTAGTTGGATGCCCGTGCGTTACTACGGAGTCAACAAAATGATGTATAAAACCAAAACAACAAGCACCATTTAGCCAGTTTTTCAGCTTGCTCTCTTTCCCAACATCATAGATCACACACGTCAAATCATAAAGAATTCAAGGTGTCATCCCTCACCCGGACTGGGATCAGGTGACATGCGGCCCAAATTCAAATTTAAACATTGCGAAAAAATCTAAAAAATCATGCATGTTCACAGCACATATTAAGATAACCCTTAAAAATTTCAGATCAAAATTCGAAACATACATCGAGAAATAAAAAAGAGAAACTCAGATGTGAATAGCTAATCTGTCATGAATAGTTCTCGAATGGTTCTTTGTAGACTATTCGCATCTGAGTTTTTCTTTTTTATTTCTCGATGTATATTTCGAATTTTGATCTGAAATTTTTAGGGGTTATCTTATTATGTGCTGTGAACATGCTTGATTTTTTTCAGATTTTTTCGCAATTTTTAAATTTGAATTTGGACCGTATGTCACCGTGCATGTCACCTGATCCCAGTCCCCTCACCCATACAAACTCAATAATCTATGATCCTCACCTCTATCATCAATGTTCTTGTAGGTCCTTTGGGACCCTCCATCTATTAGAAGAAAAAAAGATATCCCCTCAGCCAAGGTAGTAGATTAATCACAGAATCTTAAAATGGGTGATGAAGGGGAGATGATGCAATGTCAATAGTTTTCTCACATTCTTCGAAATTCTTAGTGCGCACAAAGCCAAATCATTCCTACCTAATACGTTTTTTCACCTATTAGCAGCTATCATCATTAAACATGTGGTTGGACAATTGAAAGTATGAGAGCCTCAAGATATCACGTTTGTTTTACGCTATTCAAAACGGGCCATAATCCATGGTAATTGATAAAATTTCCCTAATCATCTATCTTTAGTCATTGAAGGGAGGAAAAGACAAAACCACGCTCACTTAAATCCCCCAAAGGTTTGCCTCGCGATGTGCCTGTCTAGACGCACCAAAATGTGTCCTGTGCTAGCCTTCTCCTTCAATCTTTGCAGCCATCAGATCAGCTTCCCCCATATACCTGTCCTCCTCCATGCACCCTCTTTCGCCACTTCCTCCTCATCCTTTGGCATAGGATCCTATGTGTTCACTTTTTTCTTGAGGCATCAAATGAAGTATATCATTGGACAAGCATTACAAGATGTTTAGCAAATAGTGTTTGTTCATAATTGGTTCAGCAGCATTTCGAAATCAGCACATCTTCAGTAAATGCTAAAATGTTTAAGAAGCAAGACATGTATAAGTAACTTTACCATCTCTCTCAGCTATCTTTCTTCAGGAGCTCAGAGGCAGGGTGGTAAGAGAACCATGCAAAGATGATTCTGGGTGCAAAAACAAAGTAACACCATTTAGTGATCCAGTCATATTCCTAGTAGCTACATATTAGTTTGTGTTCAAAAAACAATGCACAAACCTTCTCGCCCCCACTGTATCCTCCATCATGGTTGCAAGCTCCTCGTGTTCAATGTTTTTGTCAACATTCTCCTTTGACCAAAGTATCCTTAAAATCATCTCTCTGCTAGGAGTGATCTTGCAAATACAAAATGGTTAAGATATGGGCATCAAATAAAAAATGATCACCAGCCAGAGAGTAAATTCAGCACCGCAAACAACATTAGTAGCTTTAGTAACAAAGGAGAGGGACTGGCAGCACCTTAGCTCCTGCACCAAATATAGAACAACACATAGTCAGGGACAGCACAAAAATAACAGCAGTGTTAGAACCCAGCAGAGGAAAATGATCTTCCTATGTGGTCCAATTCCAATAAATAGAACTACACCCCATCGTCCTGGACAATATAAGTTCCATATGCTCATGGCATAATTTTTTTTGTTTCGTTACCACCTAAACATGTAGATTCTAAGAATGGGTGGCAATATAATTTGTATTTGCTACACTTCTAGTAGTGTCATCTATCAACCATAAATATAAAGGAAAAGGCAAGGGAGTCGACCGCTACTTAGTGAACCCGTCCCCAATTGGCCGTGGCTGCTGTCACCAAATGCGAAGGACTTCCCTCCGTCAGTTACGGCCACCGTATGATCTTTCCAACACCTACTACTATTCTGTTGTATCTGTAGAATTGACAACTGCTAATTACCCTTTAAAAACATGTCGGGAAAATATGTAACATCGTTGGACTATATTCAACTCAAGTATATTGGATGCTATATATTCATGGATTCAGCAATACCATACACACCTGTTAAAAAAATGAAAATGAAGGGCAATGCAGATGATTCTCTTACTTTTATAGTTTAGAAATAACAGTTGGCAGGTTACGCAAGAGTAACCCCATGTCCCAGCTGCTCCTTCTGCTACACACATTTCCGCTCACAAACTGGGCGACTTCCCATGCCTCAGCTCCTTATATTAGATGAAGAAATACAGTGGAGTAAAGTAAGAGACTCATCTCAAACGTGGAGGAGGAAATTAAGAAACTCACGGCAGTCGGAGGCGACGAAACGGATGTCCACACCCACGATAGAGCGCAACCGCGTCGGGATACCAGGTTGCAGGCGCTTACATGTCTGGGCGTCCCTGCCTCCAAAGTTGCAGGTATTTGCATGCTGGAAAATAAACATTGCTCACTGTAGAATATAGTTCAGGCACCGGACTACTGATTAGGCACCGATGCATACAAAAATCCTAGGCACAGCCAGGAAAAGTGACAAATCAACCCGGAAGCTAAAGCTGGCGCGTGCGCTTGACATGGCCTAAGTGTATTCAGCTCCCATGTTTGTCACAGCCACCATGTCTCATCAATCCATGTGTGAACATAGTCTGAAAATATATGTGATCAACAATGAAAGAGGAAAAGCGAAACTATATATCCTCAGAGGAGAGAAAAAACTAAACTTCCAGTAAATAAACGAACATATACAATATTACATCAAGACAGTAGTGCCCCGAATCCTTCGTTCCATTTCCATCTTGATATCTAGCTAGTCGATCTGGTTAACAAATTTGATATTGGTGTTTCCTTAATTTGTTGGTGCCCTCGACGATTCCTGACATCTCAGTGATCGTGACATAGGATCGGAAATAGGAGGTGGATCCTCGTGTGCTCACGACACACGCAGGAACTCAAGCTGCCTTTGTCTCGGCCTCTCCAGCAAGCAAACCAAAACACCTAGAAGCAGAAGACAGAGAGATTTCGTCCTAGCACTTGGTCGAAGGAGGGCGTGCTGTCGCTGAGTCGTCGCCGCTCAGTAGATAAGGCCGCGTCGGTCGGTCGGTGTAGGTCGGCGCACGCGTAGCGCAGGGGACAACGCCGGCGCACCCAGCACCAGTATAAGCCACCCGTGCCGTTGCACTATTGCTGCGCTACAACCAGCGGAGGAGCGGCGGCGCCAGTGAGGTGGTGCCGTGGTGGTGGTTTCCAGTTTCCCCGACATTGGTGCGTTGGTGCAGACCGCGGAGAGCTCGGCACCGTACCAAGTACAACAAGAGGGACGGTCCCAACAAGAGTGGGGCAGCAGATCGTTGCGGCGGCACGAGGAGGACGACGAGATTGGGAGATGAGATCAGCCATTGCAACGTGGAAAGGAGAACCGGAGTGGTGGGGAGATTGGTGGCTGCGACCTAGGAAGGGGCACGAGAGTGCAAGAGATGGACGTGCGTGTGTCGACTTCTCCCAGAAGATCCACACACAGTGGAGAGCAGTTAAGGTGTGTTCGCCCACCTGCACCGACTATTCTGTGTCAACCACCAAACGTTGGATGAAAGAGAACATTATTTGCCAGGGTGAAGAAGAGGCACAAAGCAAGCCGGCAATTTGTTCATGCATTGGCCAAGGGAATCACTATTTCGCCAAGGCTCCATTGCTCTCGAATTCAAGTTGACCGGTCTTTTTGGCGTCGAGAACTCATGGCGAAAAATGCTAAGAGAAGTCATATTGGTTGCATCAATATTGGGGTTAATGATGTACTTATCCTCCGCATTGACTAATGCGAGGGAGGGTTTTTTTTTGCGAGGGAAATTTCCAATCTATTCATCAATCATGGCAGTACAGAGAACACAAGAAGTAATAAAAATTACAACCAGGTTTATGGACCACCTAACGACGACTACAAGCACTGGAGCGAGCCGAAGGCGCGCCGCCATCATCGCCCCTCCATCACCGGAGCCGAGCAAATCTTACTGTAGTAGACAGTCGGGAAGTCATTGTGCTAAGGTCCCAAACGACCACACCAGAGCAGCAACCATCGCCGATGAAGAGAGTTGTAGATCGGAAAGACCAAACCTGGAACCACACAAACGAAGACAAACAAAAACTGGATCCAAATAGATCCACCAAAGACCAGCACCGATCGAATCCCATGAGATCCGACGGAGACACACCTCCACACATCCTCCGACACCGCTATTAATGTGAGCGAGGTGTTGATGAGCCTACAATTTCTACTTGGCAATAGAGTGTCACATCCCTAGCTGCTGGTAGTGCTCTAGGCTAGCTTCATGTGTGCATCATGTCTATATTTTCGAAACTTGAACTGAGGAATTTTGGAAGCCTCAAAAACTTAAATAAAAGAGGGGCAAAAACCCTAGAAATCTCATTCATTGCTCCAAAGTGCTCTTCTTAAATGTTTGATAATTTTGGTAAGGGTTCTGGTCCCAACCAAAATATTGAACATTTTTAAGGATTTATTTTTGGGACTTTGGATTTAATTCATTAGCTATTTGAATTTGAATTATATTCATATATAATTAGAATATAATTTCAAATACCCCTGAAATATTTTATAAGCTTTTGGAAAAGTCCATCTAGCAATATAAAATATTCAGAGGAGTTTTTGGCATTATTTGGATTATTTTAAATTCAAAACAGTGGCAAAATAAATTAAATAAAACAAAACAGAAGAAAAAAATAAAACAGAGCAGAAAGCCACCTGGGCCACTTACCTGGCGCCACTTACCTGGCCCAGCTCCATCTGGCCGGCCCAGCCCACCTCCTCCCCCTTGTCCTCTTCCTCCTCTGCCAGGAGGACGAACAGAGGCGAGGCGTGGCGCGCGCCCGAGAGGCCCCGGCCACCTCCTGCTTCCACCGAGGCGTTTCCGAGCCTCCTCCTCACGCCACCACGATGCCACGAACCCCCCCTGGTGGCCCTCTCTCCTCTCCCTCACTCGCTGCTCTCCTTCCCCTCTCTCTCTTCGTTCTTCGCTCGAACAGAGAGCCGCCGCCGTCGTTCGCTGCCACCACGCCCACCATGCCCCTCTCGCCTCCCCGACGCCTCCCAGAGCTCCGCTGTTCCGCCCTTGTCCTCCTCATCGTCTCACGCGACCAGAAGGGCCCCGAGCAGCCGCCATCGACATCGTCTTCAAGCTTCGGCCCCGGCGCCCTTCTCCGTCAATTCGGCCACTCCGGCGCGCCCCCGAGCCCACTAACCCTCCCTACAGCTCCGCGGTGAGCCTCCGTGCAGAACCCCTCTCTTTCCCCTCGCGTTTGCGAGCTCTAGGCCATAGCTCCGCCGCGGCCGAACTCCGGCCGCCGCTGACCTCGTCGCCGCCGTCACTGCAGTCACTGGAGCTCCCACCCGAGTGCACCATCGTGCTCAGAACGTTTCCATGAGCCCGTTGCCTGCCGCAGCTCGCCCTCTCGCGCTCCCTAGTGGTCGCCCGTGTCTTACCCGAGCTCCGGCGGCCGCAACCGAGCTCGCCGTCGTCAGCTCCGGCCTCCCCACGACCTAGCAACCGCACCGCTCGACGCGCGGGAGCAAGGGCTCTCCAACGAGCCCAAGCACGGCCTCGTCCGTGCCCTGTAGCATGTTTCCGACGGTCGCCACCGTCCCGGACCTCGCCGGCGTCGAGACGCCGGTGGGGTTGACCCACTTGACCACGGCGGAACCCCCCTGGGTCGATGACAGGTGGGGCCAGCCCCTGTTAATTAGTTTAGGTGTTAGATTAGTTAACACTAATTAAGTTAGTTAATTATTTAAGCCACTGACATGTGGGCCCAGCCCTGCTGACATTTTCGTTAGTATTAGTTTAACCCTAATCAACCCGGTTAACTAACATGTGTCACTGACGTGTGGACCCCACACGTCAGGTTTGACCAGCAGCAGCGTCTGTTGACCTGCTGACGTCACAGTGACGCAGTGCTGACGCAGTAAATCCTTTTCTGGATTTATTTTTTATTCAGGAATTCCAGAAAATGCCTAAAACTTCAATAAATCATAGAAAATTAACCGTAACTCCAAATTAAATAAATTATATATGAAAAATTATCAGAAAAATTCAAGGAATCCATCTGTACCATTTCCATGCATGTTAGAACAACTTATAGATGCTGTTTAGCACAAAACAAATAAAGGGCATTTAAATAATCACATATGGAGTTTGAATTTGAATCTTGTATTCAAACCAATTTCATTTAATCTGTTGCTAGTTGCATTGGCTCAAAACACATTCATTTTGCCATGTCATGATCATGCATCATATTGTGCATTGCATTGATTGTGTTCCCTTCTGTGTTGCCGGTAATTGTCCCCTCTCGATAGACGTGTACCGACGATGTGATCGATGACACCGATGAAGAGCTATATTATCTTCAGAAGTGCCAGGCAAGCAAAACCCCCTTGTTCATTCCGATAAAATCCCACTCTCTCGCTCCTGCTCTCTTTTACTGCATTAGGACAACAACGATATATTTGTTACTTGCTGCGGTAGCTGAACCCCTTTATCCTCTGCATGACCTGTCATTGCCACAGTAAATAGATGAAACCCACTAGCATGAGTAGGAGTTGTTTGAGCCCTGTTGTGCCTACTCATTCATGCTTGTTTGTCATGCCTGCTACTGCTTAGAGTTGTGTCAGGTCTGATTCATCGGGGATGAATCAGAGGCGTGTGAACATGTCCCAATGTGTGTGAGCTAAGTGTGTGAACACGATTTGGTAAAGGTAGCAGTGAGAGGCCATGTAGGAGTACATGGTGGGTTGTCTCATTGCAGCCGTCCTCAGGAACTGAGTTCTGTGTTTGTGATCCATGACCAGCTACTACCACACATTGGAATGCTTAAGTGCCCCTCTCGACTTATTAATCAACATGATCTCTGTCCAGGAGTTGCAACTAGTTTCTGGTGTTTGTAGGTAGTGTTAGTAGTCTACCAAGTGGCACCCGGTACAGGTGGGCTTGGGACAGACTAGGCACAGTGGCACGGTGTACCAAGTGGCACCCGGATGGTGGGCTTGGGAACCCTGCTCACATCGTTTGGGGCCGTGAGCGACACCCCGGCCGGATCTCCTTGCAGATGGAACCCGAATAGGCGATAAACCTGGACTAGAGACTTGTTCGGTTAGTCAGGTCGTGGCCGACTCCCTCGCCCGGCTTCCGCTTGAAGGTTGCCGACGTACATGACGTGTACAGGGCGATAAGTGGCGAAAGTGTGTGTGAAGAAGTACACCCCTGCAGGGTTATCATTATCTATTCGAATAGCCGGATTCCTCGGATATGGAAACTTGGACCCCTTGTACAGTTCATAGACAAGTGAAAGTGGATACTCTAAAATACGCAAGATAAGCGTGAGTGCTATGGATGGCGTTCTCGTAGGGAGACGGGAGCGAATCCATAGTGGTGTATTGATATGGTGAATATGTGGACTCGTGTGCGCCACCTCTAAAGAGTTACTTGCAGTCGTAGTTCAGGTTAGCCACCGAGTCAAAGCTGGCTTGCTGCAGTTAAACTCCACCACCCCCTTGTTGATAATGATGCATATGTAGTTAGTTCTGATGTAAGTCTTGCTGGGTACGTTTGTACTCACGTTTGTGTTGGGGAACGTAGCAGAAATTCGAAAAAAATTCCTACGTAACACCAAGATCTATCTATGGAGAGACCAGCAACGAGTAGAAAGTAGAGGAGAGTTTGCATCTACATACCCTTGTAGATCGCTAAGCGGAAGCGTTCAAGTGAACGGGGTTGATGGAGTCGTACTCGTCGTGATTCAGATCACCGATGATCAAGTGCCGAACGGACGGCACCTCCGCGTTCAACACACGTACAGCCCGGTGACGTCTCCCACGCCTTGATCCAGCAAGGAGAGAGGGAGAGGTTGAGGAAGACTCCATCCAACAGCAGCACAACGGCGTGGTGGTGATGGAGGAGCGTGGCAATCCTGCAGGGCTTCACCGAGCACCTACGGGAGAGGAGATGTGTCACGGGAGGGAGAGGGAGGCAACCAAAGGCCTTAGGTATGATTGCTCCTCCTTTTCCCCACTATATATAGGGCCAAGGGAGAGGGGGAGGGCGCAGCCTTGCCCCCTCCTCCAAGGAAGGGGGTGCGGCTAAGGATGGGGAGGAGTCCATCCTCCCCAAGGCACCTCGGAGGTGCCTTCCCCCTTTAGGACTCTTCCCTCTCCAAGTTTCCTTGCGCATGGGCCTCTTGGGGCTGGTGCCCTTGGCCCATGTAGGCCAAGGCGCACCCCCTACAGCCCATGTGGCCCCCCGGGGCAGGTGGCCCCACCCGGTGGGCCCCCGGGACCCTTCCGGCGGTCCCGGTACAATACCGATGACCCCGAAACTTGTCCCGATTGCCGAAACAGGACTTCCTATATATAAATCTTTACCTCCGGACCATTCCGGAACTCCTCGTGACGTCCGGGATCTCATCCGGGACTCCGAACAACATTCGGTAACCACATACAAGCTTCCTATATAACCCTAGCGTCATCGAACCTTAAGTGTGTAGACCCTACGGGTTCGGGAGACATGCAGACATGACCGAGACGTTCTCCGGTCAATAACCAACAGCGGGATCTGGATACCCATGTTGGCTCCCACATGTTCCACGATGATCTCATCGGATGAACCACGATGTCAAGGACTTAATCAATCCCGTATTCAATTCCCTTTGTCTATCGGTATTTTACTTGCCCGAGATTCGATCGTCGGTATACCGATACCTTGTTCAATCTCGTTACCGGCAAGTCACTTTACTCGTTCCGTAACACATCATCCCGTGATCAACTCCTTGGTCACATTGCGCATATGATGATGTCCTACCGAGTGGGCCCAGAGATACCTCTCCGTTTACACGGAGTGACAAATCCCAGTCTCGATCCGCATAAAACAATAGATACTTTCGGAGATACCTGTAGTGCACCTTTATAGTCACCCAGTTACGTTGTGACGTTTGATACACCCAAAGCACTCCTACGGTATCCAGGAGTTACACGATCTCATGGTCAAAAGGAAGAGATACTTGACATTGGCAAAGCTCTAGCAAACGAACTACACGATCTTTGTGCTAGTCTTAGGATTGGGTCTTGTCCATCACATCATTCTCCTAATGATGTGATCCCGTTATCAACGACATCCAATGTCCATAGCCAGGAAACCATGACTATCTGTTGATCACAACGAGCTAGTCAACTAGAGGCTCACTAGGGACATATTGTGGTCTATGTATTCACACGTGTATTACGATTTCCGGATAATACAGTTATAGCATGAATAAAAGACAATTATCATGAACAAGGAAATATAATAATAATACTTTTATTATTGCCTCTAGGGCATATTTCCAACAGTCTCCCACTTGCACTAGAGTCAATAATCTAGTTCACATCGCCATGTGATTAACACTCACAGGTCACATCGCCATGTGACTAATACCCAAGAGTTTACTAGAGTCAGTAGTCTAGTTCACATCACTATGTGATTAACACTCAATGAGTTTTATGTTTGATCATGTTGCTTGTGAGAGAGGTTTGAGTCAACAGGTCTGAACCTTTCAGATCCGTGTGTGCTTTACAAATCTCTATGTCATCTCCTAGATGCAGCTACCACGCTCTATTTGGAGCTATTCCAAACAACTGTTCTACTTGGAGCTATTCTAAATTATTGCTCCATTATATGTATCCGGTCTCTCTACTCAGAGCTATCCGGATAGGTGTCAAGCTTGCATCGTCGTAACCTTTACGACGAACTCTTTTACCACCTCCATAATCGAGAAAATTCCTTAGTCCACTAGTTACTAAGGATAACTTTGACCGCTGTCCTGTGAGCCATTCTTGGATCACTCTTGTACCCCTTGACTGACTCATGGCAAGGCACACTTCAGGTGCGGTACACAACATAGCATACTGAAGAGCCTACGTCTTAAGCATAGGGGACGACCTTCGTCCTTTCTCTCTATTCTGCCGTGGTCGAGCTTTAAGTCTTAACTTCGTACCTTACAATTCAGGCAAGAACTTCTTCTTTGACTGATCTATCTTGAATACCTTCAAGATCATGTCAAGGTATGTGCTCATTTGAAAGTACCATTAAGCGTTTTGATCTATCCTTATAGATCTTGATGCTCAATGTTCAAGTAGCTTAATCCAGGCTTTCCATTGAAAAACACTTTCAAAATAACCCTATATGCTTTCCAGAAATTGTACGTCATTTCTGATCAACAATATGTCAACAACATATACTCATCAGAAATTCTATAGTGCTCCCACTCACTTCTTTGGAAATACAAGTTTCTCATAAACTTTGTACAAACCCAAAATCTTTGATCATCATCAAAGCATACATTCCAACTCCGAGATGCTCACTCCAGTCCTTAGAAGGATCGCTGGAGCTAGCATACCTTTTAGCATCCTTAGGATCAACAAAAACTTTCTGATTGTATTATATACAACCTTTCCTCACGAAAACTGGTAAGGAAACTCGTTTTGATATCCATCTGCCAGATTTCATAAATACAGCTAATGCTAACATGAATCCGACGGACTTTAAGCATCGCTACGGATGAGAAAATCTCATCGTAGTCAACTCCTTGAACTTGCGAAAAACTTTTCGCCACAAGTCGAGCTTCATGGACGGTGACATTACCATCCACGTCCGTCTTCTTCTTAAAGATCCATTTATCTCAATGGATTGCCGATCATCGGGCAAGTCCATCAAAGTCCATGCTTTGTTCTGATATATGGATACTATCTCGGATTTCATGGCTTCTAACCATTTGTCGGAATTCGAGCCCACCATTGCTTCTCCATAGCTCGTAGGTTCATTGTTGTCTAGCAACATGACTTTTAAGACAGGATCACCGTACCACTCTGAAGTAGTACGCGTCCTTGTCGTCCTACGAGGTTCAGTAGTGACTTGATCCGAAGTTTCATGATCAATATCATAAGCTTCCACTTCAATTGGTGTAGGTGCCACGGGAACAACTTCCTGTGCCGTGCTACACACTGGTTGAAGTGATGGTTCAATAACCTCATCAAGTCTCCACCATCCTCCCACTCAATTCTTTCGAGAGAAACCTTTCCTCGAGAAAGGACCCGATTCAAGAAACAATCCATATTGCTTTCGGATCTGAATTAGGAGGTATACCCAACTGTTTTGGGTGTCCTATGAAGATGCATTTTATCCGCTTTGGGTTCGAGCTTAATCCTGAAACTTTTTCACATAAGCGTCGCAGCCCCAAACCTTTAAGAAACGACAACTTAGGTTTCTCTAAACCATAATTCATACGGTGTCATCTCAACGGAATTATGTGGTGCCCTATTTAAAGTGAATGTGGTTGTCTCTAATGCCTAACCCATGAACGATAGTGGTAATTTGATAAGAGACATCATGGTACGCACCATATCCAATAGGGTGCAACTATGATGTTCGGACACACCATCACATTATGGTGTTCCAGGTGGTATTAATTGCGAAACAATTTCCACAATGTCTTAATTGTGCCAAAAACTCGTAACTCAGATATTCATCTCTATGATCATATCATAGACATTTTATCCTTTTGTCACAATGATCTTCTACTTCACTCTGAAATTACTTGAGCCATTCAATGATTCAGACTTGTGTTTCATCAAGTAAATATTCTCAACATCTACTCGAATCATCTGTGAAGTAAGAACATAACGATATTCACTGCATGCCTCAGCACTCATTGGACTGCACACATCAAAATGTGTTACTTCCAACAAGTTACTATCTTGTTCCATCTTACTGAAAATGAGGCTTTTCAGTCATCTTGCCCATGTGGTATGATTTGCATATCTCCAGTGATTCAAAATCAAGTGAGTTCAAACGGTCCATTTGCATGGAGTTTCTTCATGCATATACACCAATAGACATGGTTCGCATGCCTCAAACTTTTCAAAACCGAGTGAGTCCAAAGATCCATCAACATGGAGCTTCTTCATGCGTTTTATACCATTATGACTTACATGGCAGTGCCACAAGTAAGTGGTACTATCATTACTATCTTATATCTTTTGGCATGAAAATGTGTATCACTACGATCGAGATTCAATGAACCATTCATTTTAGGTGCAAGACCATTGAAGGCATTATTCAAATAAATAGAGTAACCATTATTCTCTTTAAATGAATAACCGTATTGCGATAGACATAATCCAATCATGTCTATGCTCAACGCAAACACCAAATCTCGATGGTAGAGGGAGCGTGTGATGCTTGATCATATCAACATTGGAAACACTTCCAACACATATCGTCAGCTCACCTTTAGCTAGTCTCCGTTTATTCTGTAGCCTTTTATTTCGAGTTACTAACACTTAGCAACCGAACCGGTATCTAATACCCTGGTGCTACTAGGAGTACTAGTAAAGTACACATTAACATAATGTATATCCAATATACTTCTATCGACCTTGCCAGCCTTCTCATCTACCAAGTATCTAGGGTAATGCTGCTCCAGTGGTTGTTCCCCTTATTACAGAAGCACTTAGTCTCGGGTTTGGGTTCAACCTTGGGTTTCCTCACTAGAGCAGCAGCTGAATTGCCGTTTCATGAAGTATCCCTTTGTTCCCTTGCCCTTCTTGAAACTAGTGGTTTCACCAACCATCAACAATTGATGCTCCTTCTTGATTTCTACTTTCGCGGTGTCAAACAACGCGAATATTTCAAGGATCATCATATCTATCCCTGATATGTTATAGTTCATCACAGAGCTCTAGCAGCTTGGTGGTAATGACTTCGGAGAAACTATCACTATTTCATCTGGAAGATCAACTCCCACTCGATTCAAGTGATTGTTGTACTCAGACAATCTGAGCACAAGCTCAACGATTGAGCTTTTCTCCCTTAGTTTGTAGGCTAAGAAAATTGTCGGAGGTCTCATACCTCTTGACGTGGGCACGAGCCTGAAATCCCAATTTCAGCCCTCAAAACATCTCATATGTTCCGCGACGTTTCGCAAAACGTCTTTGGTGCCTCAACTCTAAACCGTTTAACTGAACTATCACGTAGTTATCAAAACGTGTATGTCCGATGTTCGCAACATCCACAAACGACATTTGGGGTTCAGCACACTAAGCGGTGCATTAAGGACATAAGCTTTCTACTGTCCGCATAATTGCTACTTTCAACTTTCAACTATATTTTCTCTAGGAACATATCTAAAACAGTAGAACTAAAGCGCGAGCTTACGACATAATTTGCAACAGGTCTTTTGACTATGTTCAGGATAATTAAGTTCATCTTATGAACTCCCACTCAGATAGACATCCCTCTAGTCATCTAAGTGATTACATGATCCGAGTCAAACTAGGCCGTGTCCGATCATCACGTGAGACGGACTAGTCATCATCGGTGAACATCTTCATGTTGATCGTATCTACTATACGACTCATGCTCGACCTTTCGGTCTCCGTGTTCCGAGGCCATGTCTGTACATGCTAGGCTCGTCAAGTTAACCCTAAGTGTTTTCGCTGTGTAAAACTGTCTTACACCCGTTGTATGTGAACGTAAGAATCTATCACACCCGATCATCACGTGGTGCTTCGAAACGACGAACTGTAGCAACGGTGCACAGTTAGGGGAGAACACTTCTTGAAATTTTGTAAGGGATCATCTTATTTACTACCGTCGTCCTAAGTAAACAAGATGCATAAACATGATAAACATCACATGCAATCAAATAGTGACATGATATGGCCAATATCATTTTGCTCCTTTTGATCTTCATCTTCGGGGCTCCATGATCATCATCGTCACCGGCATGACACCATGATCTCCATCATCATGATCTCCATCATCGTGTCTTCATGAAGTTGTCACGCCAACGACTACTTCTACTTCTATGGCTAACGCGTTTAGCAATAAAGTAAAGTAATTTACATGGCGTTCTTCAATGACACGCAGGTCATACAATAAATAAAGACAACTCCTATGGCTCCTGCCGGTTGTCATACTCATCGACATGCAAGTCGTGAATCCTATTACAAGAACATGATCAATCTCATACATCACATATCATTCATCACATTGTTCTTGGCCATATCACATCACATAGCATACCCTGCAAAAACAAGTTAGACGTCCTCTAATTGTTGTTGCATGTTTTACGTGGCTGCTATGGGTTTCTAGCAAGAACGTTTCTTACCTACGCAAGACCACAACGTGATATGCCAATTGCTATTTACCCTTCATAAGGACCCTTTTCATCGAATCCGTTCCGACTAAAGTGGGAGAGACTGGCACCCGCTAGCCACCTTATGCACCAAGTGCATGTCAATCGGTGGAACCTGTCTCACGTAAGAGTACGTGTAAGGTCGGTCCGGGCCGCTTCATCCCACAATACCGTCGAAACAAGATTGGACTAGTAACGGTAAGCATATTGAACAACATCAACGCCCACAACTACTTTGTGTTCTACTCGTGCAAAGAATCTACGCAATAGACCTAGCTCATGATGCCACTGTTGGGGAACGTAGCAGAAATTCGAAAAAATTTCCTACGTAACACCAAAATGAAGGAAATATGCCCTAGAGGCAATAATAAAGTTATTATTTATTTCCTTATAATCATGATAAATGTTTATTATTCATGCTAGAATTGTATTTTCCGGAAACATAATACATGTGTGAATACATAGACAAACAGAGTGTCACTAGTATGCCTCTACTTGACTAGCTCGTTAATCAAAGATGGTTATGTTTCCTAACCATGAACAATGAGTTGTTATTTGATTAACGAGGTCACATCATTAGTAGAATGATCTGATTGACATGACCCATTCCATTAGCTTAGCACCTGATCGTTTAGTATGTTGCTATTGCTTTCTTCATGACTTATACATGTTCCTACGACTATGAGATTATGCAACTCCCGTTTACCGGAGGAACACTTTGGGTACTACCAAACGTCACAACGTAAATGGGTGATTATAAAGGAGTACTACAGGTGTCTCCAATGGTCGATGTTGGGTTGGCGTATTTCGAGATTAGGATTTGTCACTCCGATTGTCGGAGAGGTATCTCTAGGCCCTCTCGGTAATACACATCACATAAGCCTTGCAAGCATTACAACTAATATGTTAGTTGTGAGATGATGTATTACGGAACGAGTAAAGAGACTTGCCGTTAACGAGATTGAACTAGGTATTGGATACCGACGATCGAATCTCGGGCAAGTAACATACCGATGACAAAGGGAACAACGTATGTTGTTATGCGGTCTGACCGATAAAGATCTTCGTAGAATATGTAGGAGCCAATATGGGCATCCAGGTCCCGCTATTGGTTATTGACCAGAGACATGTCTCGATCATGTCTACATTGTTCTCGAACCCGTAGGGTCCGCATGCTTAAGGTTACGATGACAGTTATATTATGAGTTTATGCATTTTGATGTACCGAAGGTTGTTCGGAGTCCCGGATGTGATCACGGACATGATGAGGAGTCTCGAAATGGTCGAGACCTAAAGATTGATATATTGGAAGCCTATGTTTGGACATCGGAAGTGTTCCGGGTGAAATCGGGATTTTACCGGGTTACCGGGAGGTTACCGGAACCCCCCGGGAGCCATATGGGCCATCATGGGCCTTAGTGGAAAGGAGAAAGGGGCAGCCCAAGGTGGCTGCGCCTCTTTCCCCTCCCCTAGTCCTATTAGGACTAGGAGAAGGTGGCCGGCCCCCCTCTCTCCCTTCCCCTCCGAGGAATCCTAGTTGGACTAGGATTGGGGGGAGGAATCCTACTCCCAGAGGGAGTAGGACTCTCCTGCGCCTCCCTCTTTGGCCGGCCAGCCTCCCCTCCTCTCCTCCTTTATATACGGAGGCAGGGGCACCTCTAAACACACAAGTTGACACAAGTTGATCCACGTGATCGATTCCTTAGCCGTGTGCGGTGCCCCCTGCCACCATATTCCTCGATAATACTGTAGCGGAGTTTAGGCGAAGCCCTGCTGCTGCAGTTCATCAAGATCGTCACCACGCCGTCGTGCTGACGAAACTCTTCCCCGACACTTTGCTGGATCGGAGTCCGGGGATCGTCATCGAGCTGAACGTGTGCTCGAACTCGGAGGTGCCGTAGTTTCGGTGCTTGATCGGTTGGATCGTGAAGACGTACGACTACTTCCTCTATGTCGTGTCATTGCTTCCGCAGTCGGTCTGCGTTGGGTACGTAGACAACACTCTCCTCTCGTTGCTATGCATCACATGATCCTGTGTGCGCGTAGGAAAATTTTGAAATTACTACGAAACCCAACAGTGGCATCCGAGCCTAGGTTAATGATGTTGATGTTATATGCACGAGTAGAACACAAGTGAGTTGTGGACGATACAAGTCATACTGCCTACCAGCATGTCATATTTTGGTTCAGCGGTATTGTTGGACGAGACGACCCGGACCAACCTTACGCGTACGCTTACGCGAGACAGGTTCCCTCGACGTGCTTTGCACAGAGATGGCTTGCGGGCGACTGCCTCTCCAACTTTAGTTGAACCAAGTATGGCTACGCCCGGTCCTTGCGAAGGTTAAAACGGAGTCTATTTGACAAACTATCGTTGTGGTTTTGATGCGTAGGTGAGATTGGTTCTTACTTAAGCCCGTAGCAGCCACGTAAAACATGCAACAACAAAGTAGAGGACGTCTAACTTGTTTTTGCAGGGCATGTTGTGATGTGATATGGTCAAGGCATGATGCTGAATTTTATTGTATGAGATGATCATGTTTTGTAACCAAGTTATCGGCAACTGGCAGGAGCCATATGATTGTCGCTTTATTGTATGCAATGCAATCGCGATGTAATGCTTTACTTTATTACTAAACGGTAGTGATAGTCGTGGAAGCATAAGATTGGCGAGACGACAACGATGCTACGATGGAGATCAAGGTGTCGCGCCGGTGACGATGGTGATCATGACGGTGCTTCGGAGATGGAGATCACAAGCACAAGATAATGATGGCCATATCATATCACTTATATTGATTGCATGTGATGTTTATCTTTTTATGCATCTTATCTTGCTTTGATTGACGGTAGCATTATAAGATGATCTCTCACTAAATTATCAAGAAGTGTTCTCCCTGAGTATGCACCGTTGCAAAAGTTCTTCGTGCTGAGACACCACGTGATGATCGGGTGTGATAGGCTCTACGTTCAAATACAACGGGTGCAAAAACAGTTGCGCACGCAGAATACTCAGGTTAAACTTGACGAGCCTAGCATATGCAGATATGGCCTCGGAACACGGAGACCGAAAGGTCGAGCGTGAATCATATAGTAGATATGATCAACATAATGATGTTCACCGATGAAACTACTCCATCTCACGTGATGATCGGACATGGTTTAGTTGATTTGGATCACGTGATCACTTAGAGGATTAGAGGGATGTCTATCTAAGTGGGAGTTCTTTAATAATATGATTAATTGAACTTAAAATTTATCATGAACTTAGTCCCTGATAGTATCTTGCTTGTTTATGTTGATTGTAGATAGATGGCTCGTGCTGTTGTTCCGTTAAATTTTAATGCGTTCCTTGAGAAAGCAAAGTTGAAAGATGATGGTAGCAATTACACGGACTGGGTCCGTAACTTGAGGATTATCCTCATTGCTGCACAAAAGAATTACGTCCTGGAAGCACCGCTAGGTGCCAGGCCTGCTGCTGGAGCAACGCCAGATGTTATGAACGTCTGGCAGAGCAAAGCTGATGACTACTCGATAGTTCAGTGTGCCATGCTTTACGGCTTAGAATCGGGACTTCAACGACGTTTTGAACGTCATGGAGCATATGAGATGTTCCAGGAGTTGAAGTTAATATTTCAAGCAAATGCCCGGATTGAGAGATATGAAGTCCCCAATAAGTTCTATAGCTGCAAGATGGAAGAGAACAGTTCTGTTAGTGAGCATATACTCAAAATGTCTGGGTATAATAATCACTTGATTCAATTGGGAGTTAATCTTCCAGATGATTGCGTCATTGACAGAATTCTCCAATCACTGCCACCAAGCTACAAGAGCTTCGTGATGAACTATAATATGCAAGGGATGAACAAGACTATTCCCGAGCTCTTCGCAATGCTAAAAGCTGCGGAGGTAGAAATCAAGAAGGAGCATCAAGTGTTGATGGTTAACAAGACCACTAGTTTCAAGAAAAAGGGCAAAGGGAAGAAAAAGGGGAACTTCAAAAAGAACGGCAAGCAAGTTGCTGCTCAAGAGAAGAAACCCAAGTCTAGACCTAAGCCTGAAACTGAGTGCTTCTACTGCAAGCAGACTGGTCACTGGAAGCGGAACTGCCCCAAGTATTTGGCGGATAAGAAGGATGGCAAGGTGAACAAAAAGTATATGTGACATACATGTTATTGATGTGTACCTTACCAATGCTCGCAGTAGCACCTGGGTATTTGATACTGGTTCTGTTGCTAATATTTGCAACTCGAAACAGGGACTACAGAATAAGCGGGCACTGGCAAAGGACGAGGTGACGATGCGCGTGGGAAACGGTTCCAAAGTCGATGTGATCGCGATCGGCACGCTACATCTACCTTCGGGATTAATATTAGACCTAAATAATTGTTATTTGGTGCCAGCGTTGAGCATGAACATTATATCTGGATCTTGTTTAATGCGAGACGGTTATTCATTTAAATCAGAGAATAATGGTTGTTCTATTTATATGAGTAATATCTTTTATGGTCATGCACCCTTGAAGAGTGGTCTATTCTTACTAAATCTCGATAGTAGTAATACACATATTCATAATGTTGAAACCAAAAGATACAGAGTTGATAATAAAAGTGCAACTTATTTGTGGCACTGTCGTTTAGGTCATATCGGTGTAAAACGCATGAAGAAACTCCATACTAATGGACTTTTGGAACCACTTGATTATGAATCACTTGGTACTTGCGAACCGTGCCTCATGGGCAAGATGACTAAAACACCGTTCTCCGGTACTATGGAGAGAGCAACAGATTTGTTGGAAATCATACATACCGATGTATGTGGTCCGATGAATATTGAGGCTCGTGGCAGATATCGTTATTTTCTCACCTTCACAGATGATTTAAGCAGATATGGATATATCTACTTAATGAAGCATAAGTCTGAAACATTTGAAAAGTTCAAAGAATTTCAGAGTGAAGTTGAAAATCATCGTAACAAGAAAATAAAGTTTCTACGATCTGATCGTGGAGGAGAATATTTGAGTTACGAGTTTGGTGTACATTTGAAAAACTGTGGAATAGTTTCGCAACTCACGCCCCCCGGAACACCACAGCGTAATGGTGTGTCCGAACGTCGTAATCGTACTTTACTAGATATGGTGCGATCTATGATGTCTCTTACAGATTTACCGCTATCATTTTGGGGATATGCTTTAGAGACGGCCGCATTCACGTTAAATAGGGCACCATCAAAATCCATTGAGACGACGCCTTATGAACTATGGTTTGGCAAGAAACCAAAGTTGTCGTTTCTTAAAGTTTGGGGCTGCGATGCTTATGTGAAAAAAACTTCAACCTGATAAGCTCGAACCCAAATCGGAGAAATGTGTATTCATAGGATACCCAAAGGAAACTGTTGGGTACACCTTCTATCACAGATCCGAAGGCAAAACATTTGTTGCTAAGAATGGATCATTTCTAGAGAAGGAGTTTCTCTCGAAAGAAGTGAGTGGGAGGAAAGTAGAACTTGACGAGGTAACTGTACCTGCTCCCTTACTGGAAAGTAGTTCATCACAGAAAACTGTTTCAGTGACACCTACACCAGTTAGTGAGGAAGCCAATGATAATGATCATGAAACTTCAGATCAAGATACTACTGAACTTCGTAGATCAACCAGAGTAAGATCCGTACCAGAGTGGTACGGTAATCCTGTTCTGGAGGTCATGCTACTAGATCATGATGAACCTACGAACTATGAAGAAGCGATGGTGAGCCCAGATTCCGCAAAGTGGCTAGAAGCCATGAAATCTGAGATGGGATCCATGTATGAGAACAAAGTATGGACTTTGGTTGACTTGCCCGATGATCGGCAAGCGATTGAGAATAAATGGATCTTTAAGAAGAAGACTGACGCTGATGGTAATGTTACTGTCTACAAAGCTCGACTTGTCGCAAAAGGTTTTCGGCAAGTTCAAGGAATTGACTACGATGAGACCTTCTCACCCGTAGCGATGCTTAAGTCCGTCCGAATCATGTTAGCAATTGCCGCATTTTATGATTATGAAATTTGGCAAATGGATGTCAAAACTGCATTCCTGAATGGATTCCTGGAAGAAAAGTTGTATATGATGCAACCAGAAGGTTTTGTCGATCCAAAGGGAGCTAACAAAGTGTGCAAGCTCCAGCGATCCATTTATGGACTGGTGCAAGCCTCTCGGAGTTGGAATAAACGTTTTGATAGTGTGATCAAAGCATTTGGTTTTATACAGACTTTTGGAGAAGCCTGTATTTACAAGAAAGTGAGTGGGAGCTCTGTAGCATTTCTGATATTATATGTGGATGACATATTACTGATTGGAAATGATATAGAATTTCTGGATAGCATAAAGGGATACTTGAATAAAAGTTTTTCAATGAAAGACCTCGGTGAAGCTGCTTACATATTAGGCATTAAGATCTATAGAGACAGATCAAGACGCTTAATTGGACTTTCACAAAGAACATACCTTGACAAAATTTTGAAGAAATTCAAAATGGATCAAGCAAAGAAAGGGTTCTTGCCTGTGTTACAAGGTGTGAAATTGAGTAAGACTCAATGCCCGACCACTGCAGAAGATAGAGAGAATATGAAAGATGTTCCCTATGCATCAGCCATAGGCTCTATCATGTATGCAATGCTGTGTACCAGACCTGATGTGTGCCTTGCTATAAATTTAGCAGGGAGGTACCAAAGTAATCCAGGAATGGATTACTGGACAGCGGTCAAGAACATCCTGAAATACCTGAAAAGGACTAAGGATATGTTTCTCGTATATGGAAGTGACAAAGAGCTCATCGTAAAAGGTTACGTTGATGCAAGCTTTGACACTGATCCGGACGATTCTAAATCGCAAACCGGATACGTGTTTACATTAAACGGTGGAGCTGTCAGTTGGTGCAGTTCTAAACAAAGCGTCGTAGCGGGATCTACATGTGAAGCGGAATACATAGCTGCTTCGGAAGCAGCAAATGAAGGAGTCTAGATGAAAGAGTTCATATCCGATCTAGGTGTCATACCTAGTGCATCGGGTCCAATGAAAATCTTTTGTGACAATACTGGTGCAATTGCCTTGGCAAAGGAATCCAGATTTCACAAAAGGACCAAACACATCAAGAGACGCTTCAACTCCATCCGGGATCTAGTCCAGGTGGGAGACATAGAGATTTGCAAGATACATACGGATCTGAATATTGCAGACCCGTTGACTAAGACTCTTCCACGAGCAAAACATGATCAGCACCAAAGCTCCATGGGTGTTAGTTTCATTACAGTGTAATCTAGATTATTGACTCTAGTGCAAGTGGGAGACTGAAGGAAATATGCCCTAGAGGCAATAATAAAGTTATTATTTATTTCCTTATAATCATGATAAATGTTTATTATTCATGCTAGAATTGTATTTTCCGGAAACATAATACATGTGTGAATACATAGACAAACAGAGTGTCACTAGTATGCCTCTACTTGACTAGCTCGTTAATCAAAGATGGTTATGTTTCCTAACCATGAACAATGAGTTGTTATTTGATTAACGAGGTCACATCATTAGTAGAATGATCTGATTGACATGACCCATTCCATTAGCTTAGCACCTGATCGTTTAGTATGTTGCTATTGCTTTCTTCATGACTTATACATGTTCCTACGACTATGAGATTATGCAACTCCCGTTTACCGGAGGAACACTTTGGGTACTACCAAACGTCACAACATAAATGGGTGATTATAAAGGAGTACTACAGGTGTCTCCAATGGTCGATGTTGGGTTGGCGTATTTCGAGATTAGGATTTGTCACTCCGATTGTCGGAGAGGTATCTCTGGGCCCTCTCGGTAATACACATCACATAAGCCTTACAAGCATTACAACTAATATGTTAGTTGTGAGATGATGTATTACGGAACGAGTAAAGAGACTTGCCGTTAACGAGATTGAACTAGGTATTGGATACCGACGATCGAATCTCGGGCAAGTAACATACCGATGACAAAGGGAACAACGTATGTTGTTATGCGGTCTGACCGATAAAGATCTTCGTAGAATATGTAGGAGCCAATATGGGCATCTAGGTCCCGCTATTGGTTATTGACCAGAGACATGTCTCGGTCATGTCTACATTGTTCTCGAACCCGTAGGGTCCGCACGCTTAAGGTTACGATGACAGTTATATTAGTTTATGCATTTTGATGTACCGAAGGTTGTTCGGAGTCCCGGATGTGATCACGGACATGACGAGGAGTCTCGAAATGGTCGAGACGTAAAGATTGATATATTGGAAGCCTATGTTTGGACATCGGAAGTGTTCCGGGTGAAATCGGGATTTTACCGGGTTACCGGGAGGTTACCGGAACCCCCCGGGAGCCATATGGGCCATCATGGGCCTTAGTGGAAAGGAGAAAGGGGCAGCCCAAGGTGGCTGCGCCTCTTTCCCCTCCCCTAGTCCTATTAGGACTAGGAGAAGGTGGCCGGCCCCCCTCTCTCCCTTCCCCTCCGAGGAATCCTAGTTGGACTAGGATTGGGGGGAGGAATCCTACTCCCAGAGGGAGTAGGACTCTCCTGCGCCTCCCTCTTTGGCCGGCCAGCCTCCCCTCCTCTCCTCCTTTATATATGGAGGCAGGGGCACCTCTAAACACACAAGTTGACACAAGTTGATCCACGTGATCGATTCCTTAGCCGTGTGCGGTGCCCCCTGCCACCATATTCCTCGATAATACTGTAGCGGAGTTTAGGCGAAGCCCTGCTGCTGTAGTTCATCAAGATCGTCACCACGCCGTCGTGCTGACGAAACTCTTCCCCGACACTTTGCTGGATCGGAGTCCGGGGATCGTCATCGAGCTGAACGTGTGCTCGAACTCGGAGGTGCCGTAGTTTCGGTGCTTGATCGGTTGGATCGTGAAGACGTACGACTACTTCCTCTACGTCGTGTCATTGCTTCCGCAGTCGGTCTGCGCTGGGTACGTAGACAACACTCTCCTCTCGTTGCTATGCATCACATGATCCTGTGTGCGCGTAGGAAAATTTTTGAAATTACTACGAAACCCAACACGACCCGCATCTCCATAACACTCGACCCAAAATAGGAAGAAGCGCTCATCCAGTTCCTCCGTGAGAACTGGGACATTTTTGCATGGAAGCCCGCTGACATGCCAGGTGTTCCCAGGGGACTGGCTGAGCATCGCCTAAGAGTCGACTCGTCTGCAAAACCAGTCAAAGAGCATCTTCGGCGGTCCGCCGTCCAGAAGAGAAAGGCCATCGGTGAAGAAGTGGCTCGACTGTTGGCGGCAGGATTTATCCGAGAGATATACCACTCCGAGTGGCTCGCTAATGTCGTCATGGTTCCTAAGAAGGACAAGTCGCTCCGAATGTGCATTGATTTCAAGCACATCAACCGGGCCTGCCCGAAAGATCACTTTCCTCTCCCTCGCATAGATCAAATTGTTGACTCGACCGCGGGATGCGAGAGGTTGTCTTTTTTAGATGCTTACTCCGGGTACCACCAGATCCGTCTGTACGGGCCCGATGAGGTAAAAACAGCTTTCATCACTCCATTCGGGTGCTTCTGCTATATCACCATGCCATTCGGCCTCAAGAATGCCGGAGCCACTTTTATGCGAATGATTCAGAAGTGTCTACTCACCCAAATCAGTCGGAATGTGGAAGCTTATATGGATGATATGAAGGAAATATGCCCTAGAGGCAATAATAAAGTTATTATTTATTTCCTTATAATCATGATAAATGTTTATTATTCATGCTAGAATTGTATTTTCCGGAAACATAATACATGTGTGAATACATAGACAAACAGAGTGTCACTAGTATGCCTCTACTTGACTAGCTCGTTAATCAAAGATGGTTATGTTTCCTAACCATGAACAATGAGTTGTTATTTGATTAACGAGGTCACATCATTAGTAGAATGATCTGATTGACATGACCCATTCCATTAGCTTAGCACCTGATCGTTTAGTATGTTGCTATTGCTTTCTTCATGACTTATACATGTTCCTACGACTATGAGATTATGCAACTCCCGTTTACCGGAGGAACACTTTGGGTACTACCAAACGTCACAACGTAAATGGGTGATTATAAAGGAGTACTACAGGTGTCTCCAATGGTCGATGTTGGGTTGGCGTATTTCGAGATTAGGATTTGTCACTCCGATTGTCGGAGAGGTATCTCTGGGCCCTCTCGGTAATACACATCACATAAGCCTTACAAGCATTACAACTAATATGTTAGTTGTGAGATGATGTATTACGGAACGAGTAAAGAGACTTGCCGTTAACGAGATTGAACTAGGTATTGGATACCGACGATCGAATCTCGGGCAAGTAACATACCGATGACAAAGGGAACAACGTATGTTGTTATGCGGTCTGACCGATAAAGATCTTCGTAGAATATGTAGGAGCCAATATGGGCATCCAGGTCCCGCTATTGGTTATTGACCAGAGACATGTCTCGGTCATGTCTACATTGTTCTCGAACCCGTAGGGTCCGCACGCTTAAGGTTACGATGACAGTTATATTATGAGTTTATGCATTTTGATGTACCGAAGGTTGTTCGGAGTCCCGGATGTGATCACGGACATGACGAGGAGTCTCGAAATGGTCGAGACGTAAAGATTGATATATTGGAAGCCTATGTTTGGACATCGGAAGTGTTCCGGGTGAAATCGGGATTTTACCGGGTTACCGGGAGGTTACCGAAACCCCCCGGGAGCCATATGGGCCATCATGGGCCTTAGTGGAAAGGAGAAAGGGGCAGCCCAAGGTGGCTGCGCCTCTTTCCCCTCCCCTAGTCCTATTAGGACTAGGAGAAGGTGGCCGGCCCCCCTCTCTCCCTTCCCCTCCGAGGAATCCTAGTTGGACTAGGATTGGGGGGAGGAATCCTACTCCCAGAGGGAGTAGGACTCTCCTGCGCCTCCCTCTTTGGCCGGCCAGCCTCCCCTCCTCTCCTCCTTATATACGGAGGCAGGGGCACCTCTAAAACACACAAGTTGATCCACGTGATCGATTCTTTAGCCGTGTGCGGTGCCCCCTGCCACCATATTCCTCGATAATACTGTAGCGGAGTTTAGGCGAAGCCCTGCTGCTGTAGTTCATCAAGATCGTCACCACGCCGTCGTGCTGACGAAACTCTTCCCCGACACTTTGCTGGATCGGAGTCCGGGGATCGTCATCGAGCTGAACGTGTGCTCGAACTCGGAGGTGCCGTAGTTTCGGTGCTTGATCGGTTGGATCGTGAAGACGTACGACTACTTCCTCTACGTCGTGTCATTGCTTCCGCAGTCGGTCTGCGTTGGGTACGTAGACAACACTCTCCTCTCGTTGCTATGCATCACATGATCCTGTGTGCGCGTAGGAAAATTTTTGAAATTACTACGAAACCCAACACAAGATCTATCTATGGAGAGACCAGCAACGAGTAGAAAGTAGAGGAGAGTTTGCATCTACATACCCTTGTAGATCGCTAAGCGGAAGCGTTCAAGTGAACGGGGTTGATGGAGTCGTACTCGTCGTGATTCAGATCACCGATGATCAAGTGCCGAACGGACGGCACCTCCGCGTTCAACACACGTACAGCCCGGTGACGTCTCCCACGCCTTGATCCAGCAAGGAGAGAGGGAGAGGTTGAGGAAGACTCCATCCAACAGCAGCACAACGGCGTGGTGGTGATGGAGGAGCGTGGCAATCCTGCAGGGTTTCACCGAGCACCTACGGGAGAGGAGATGTGTCACGGGAGGGAGAGGGAGGCAACCAAAGGCCTTAGGTATGATTGCTCCTCCTTTTCCCCACTATATATAGGGCCAAGGGAGAGGGGGAGGGCGCAGCCTTGCCCCCTCCTCCAAGGAAGGGGGTGCGGCTAAGGATGGGGAGGAGTCCATCCTCCCCAAGGCACCTCGGAGGTGCCTTCCCCCTTTAGGACTCTTCCCTCTCCAAGTTTCCTTGCGCATGGGCCTCTTGGGGCTGGTGCCCTTGGCCCATGTAGGCCAAGGCGCACCCCCTACAGCCCATGTGTCCCCCCGGGGCAGGTGGCCCCACCCGGTGGGCCCCCGGGACCCTTCCGGCGGTCCCGGTACAATACCGATGACCCCGAAACTTGTCCCAATTGCCGAAACAGGACTTCCTATATATAAATCTTTACCTCCGGACCATTCCGGAACTCCTCGTGACGTCCGGGATCTCATCCGGGACTCCGAACAACATTCGGTAACCACATACAAGCTTCCTATATAACCCTAGCGTCATCGAACCTTAAGTGTGTAGACCCTACGGGTTCGGGAGACATGCAGACATGACCGAGACGTTCTCCGGTCAATAACCAACAGCGGGATCTGGATACCCATGTTGGCTCCCACATGTTCCACGATGATCTCATCGGATGAACCACGATGTCAAGGACTTAATCAATCCCGTATTCAATTCCCTTTGTCTATCGGTATTTTACTTGCCCGAGATTCGATCGTCGGTATACCGATACCTTGTTCAATCTCGTTACCGGCAAGTCACTTTACTCGTTCCGTAACACATCATCCCGTGATCAACTCCTTGGTCACATTGCGCATATGATGATGTCCTACCGAGTGGGCCCAGAGATACCTCTCCGTTTACACGGAGTGACAAATCCCAGTCTCGATCCGCATAAAACAATAGATACTTTCGGAGATACCTGTAGTGCACCTTTATAGTCACCCAGTTACGTTGTGTCGTTTGATACACCCAAAGCACTCCTACGGTATCCAGGAGTTACACGATCTCATGGTCAAAAGGAAGAGATACTTGACATTGGCAAAGCTCTAGCAAACGAACTACACGATCTTTGTGCTAGTCTTAGGATTGGGTCTTGTCCATCACATCATTCTCCTAATGATGTGATCCCGTTATCAACGACATCCAATGTCCATAGCCAGGAAACCATGACTATCTGTTGATCACAACGAGCTAGTCAACTAGAGGCTCACTAGGGACATATTGTGGTCTATGTATTCACACGTGTATTACGATTTCCGGATAATACAGTTATAGCATGAATAAAAGACAATTATCATGAACAAGGAAATATAATAATAATACTTTTATTATTGCCTCTAGGGCATATTTCCAACAGTTTGCCTATTTTATGTTTTTGCAGAGAGACCTCAGTCTCACTAGTAGTTCCGCGTGGACTTCAACGTTTAGCTTGTTACCTCAGCTACGATCTTGTGCCCTCGGCAGGATCTGGTAGATGGTCAGGCTTCTTAGCCTTTTTCATTTATAGATGTCTGTACTCAGACATGATAGCTTCCGCTTGTGCTTTGACTTGTATGCTCTGAGTGTTGGGTCATGAGACCCATGATTGTAATATCTCGCTCCTCGGAGCCTATTGAATAAACTACTTGAGTCGTAGAGTCATCTTGTGATGCCATGTTGTATTGCACATATCGAGCATATTGTGTGTATGTTTGAAATGCTTGGTATGTGTGGGATCTGACTATCTAGTTGTTTATCTTTAGTAGCCTCTCTTACCGGGAAATGTCTCCTAGTGTTTCCACCGAGCCATGGTAGCTTGCTACTGCTCCGGAACACTTAGGCTGGCCGGCATGTGTCCTTCTTCGTTCCTGTGTCTGTCCCTTCGGGGAAATGTCACGCGATGAATACCGGTCCTGTTAGCCCGCTACAGCCCGGTTCACCGGAGTCCTGCTAGCCCAGTGCTACAGCCTGGATTCACTCGCTGATGACCGACACGTTCGATGCTGGGTCACGGATGCCTGTCCCTGTAAGTTAGTGCCACTTTGGGTTTACGACTAGCCATGTCAGCCCGGGCTCCTTATCATATGGATGCTAGCGGCACTGTCATATACGTGTGCCAAAAGGCGCAAACGGTCCCGGGCAAAGGTAAGACGACACCCGTGAGAATACCGTGCGTGAGGCCGCAAAGTGATATGAGGTGTTACATGCTAGATCGATGTGGCATTGAGTCGGGGTCCTGACATAGAGGTTGTAGTTTGCCTGAATATAGTGATTATAATTATAATGGCTCATTTCATTTAGTTTTTGAGAGACGGAAACTTAATTAAAAAGCACCCTTCCGTGTAGACCTTGGCCTTCCATTACCCTCCCAATAGAAATTGTCAAGTATATGCCTCTATGTAGGGTCAACATTGATGACATACTTCCTCCGTCCGATGAAGAGTGTACATCTAGAAATTTTAGGACAGATTATGGAGTTAAGTAAAAAATGCATTGGAAAAGTGTAAGCCACCATCTCTCTCCTTTTTAATTACCCAACCCTCAATGAGCTAAGTGCATGTAGAAATTAAGAAGACCATGTGTAGATTGCTATTGGCCTTGATTATCATGTGATGAGAGAGAAATATGTTTTCCTACTTTAAAATGCATTGGGAAGATAGAAATACACTCTTTTGTGAACAAATTTTGAAGTTAGATGTACACTCTTCACCGGACAGAGGAAATATGTATTAAAACAACAAAAGTGGTATTAACACAAAGAAATTGTTTGTGCATGGACCAAAGAGAGAAAAAGGTGTAGCAATCGACATACTAGTAGTAATGTTTACAAGAACACTCATTCAATAGCTCTTGATGCATTACTAATTCATTATTTAGGCTAGTCATGGTGGGAGTAACTTCGGTAGTAACATAGCGCACTTCAAAAAAAAATTGCTTATTTGGCACGTAGTTAATGAGAAGTGGTAACATAATATGTTACTGTAACATAGCGCTTCCCAAGACAAGATGAGTCTACAAGCCATTAAATAAAGCCACATATGACATATTATGAAGATAGTAACTTAGACTAGTGTTATATGCATGACACTAGTATAAGTTACTCCCCACTATGACCAGCCTTACATAGTGTGTGGTTGCAAAGATCCAACAAGGGTTCTACCACCAGGAAATTATTTACTAAGCAAGGAGTCCAAGGGATAATGCATGCAGCACTCGGGTGTCACACGCCCCTATATGAAATAGCATTAAAAAATATCATTCTTTTGACAAATTCTGAAATTCTGGAATATGAAACCCGAGTGTCCGTTGTACACCCATGTATATTTTCGTGGGGAATGGGTGCCCATGGTATCCGCAGCGTAGAAAGTATGGTCCAACATACCTTGCATTAAGTTTTTTTTCTACACATATACATTTTTTATCTTTTTTATTGCCATTACCACAGGCACCGATTACCCATGAAACTGAACACGCGTGTACAACAGGCACTCAAGTTTCATATCCTAATATTCTATAAATTTTTTAATTTTCCTAATATATTTTCTAGTCCTATTGTTTATATAGGGGTGTGTGGCAGCCGAGAGCCACAAATCCTCATCCGAAGTCCAAGTCATTTTTATGATTTTCACCAAGATTACAATCTTTTCATATGACAGCATACTAAACATGCATCATAATAAAAGAAGACTTGCATCTTCACTATGCAGTCGGCTTATCGCTTTGCTATGGACGAGCGTGAGTGTCCTTTAACAAACGCCTCGAACAGAGCACCAAATGGTTGTCGCGCCATCTAAAAGACCATATAAGGTCCCCTCCTCCCCCTAAATATGCGTCTTCCCATGGTGGCTGGTGCCAAATTCCCTCGCTACATGGTCGAATAAATCCCCTGCAATCTTGAACCTACTAATATGTTATGTGGTATGGAATGAGAGGGCGACTCCCCTATACGGGCTTCAATTTTAGTACATTTCTACTCCACCAAAATTAAAATCCCAATTTCTCGTCTAAGGATACGAGGAGTGTTATCATATCTCCAGTCCACCAAAATTCACACCCCAATTTCCAACAGTGTTTGTGAATAAAACACGCAGAGACCAACACACACTCAATACGTAGTACTCTCTCAATTCAAAAATACTTGTTCAAAGAATGAATGTATCTAGATATATTTTAGTTTTAGATATATCCATTTGTATTCATTTCTATGACAAGTATTTTCGGACGGAGGGAGTACTAGAAGAGAGGAATGCCTAACTCGTGAGAGCATCTTCAGCCGTTGGCCCCCTAGGAGGCGCTAAAAATCGCCCCCTGGGGGCGCACCGGCGCAAACTGCATGCTGGAGGCGTGATGTTCACCAGTCGCGGCGCCCACGTTTTAAAAAAAATAATTTCGGCACAAACACGGCGCAAATTCAACCAAACTTCGGCGAGTTCGTACATATTTAAAATATTTTACAAAAAAGAAAAAAAACGCTACTAGGCTGCTTCTCGTCGTCTCCCTCGCCGCTCCTCGCCGCCCGCCGCCGCCGTCGTCGTCGTCGTCGCCGCCGCCTCCTCCGCAGTCGCCGTCCCTGCTACAACCCTCCCTCGGTTGGCGCGGCGGGTTGGACGGTCCAGGGGAATCCTCGTCGTCGTCACTGTCGAGGATCACGACGCCGCACTCGTCCTCGCGCCCACGTTTGCGGGCGGTTATCTCCTCCAGGGCCCGACGCTGCCGGACCATCTCGTCGCGGAGGTAGTCGTCCCGCGCCCATCGTAGAGCGTCCTCATCGGAGAAGCCGCGCCGGGCTATCTCCTCGTACTCCGTGGGGAGGCCGAGCTCCGGCTTCGTCCTGTCGAGGACGAGGCGGCCAGAGGCGGGGGCGGAGTCGTCGATGCAGACGCCGGAGCTGCGGGTGCGTGCGCTGACAGGCGTGTCCTGGGGCTCCGGCTTGACGGGGCGGAGGCAGGGAGAGTCGGACGAGCGGCCGGACGAGGAGGAGGACGCCCCCAGGTCCATGCGCCTCGGTGTCCACGAGCTCCCACGCCGGCGAGAGATGAACGGGGGAGCGGGGTACTCCAGCCTCGGCGTGTTGCGGCCCTCGATGTACTCGAGGACGGCCTCCAGCGTGCGGCCGGGCACGCCCTCCCATCAGCGCCGGCCTTCGGAGTTGAGCCTTCCGGAGGGCACGACGTCGTTGGTGGCCTCTAGCTGCTCGGCGTGGCGGCGGCGAAAGTATGGCTCCCAGAGCGGGCTGTCGGGGACATACTACGAACCTTCCCTCGCCGCCCGCGGTAGAGAGGCGTGGATACGCGCGATCTCCGCACGTCGCGCCGCCCCGGTGGGCGGTGGTGGCACCGGGACCCCGCCGGCGCTGATCCTCCACGCCCCCGGTACCCGCATGTCCGGCGGGACCGGGTACTCGGCCTCGAAGAGGAGCCGAGTTTCGTCCTCGTGAAGGTGGCGGCGGCCGAAGCCGTTCGCCGCCGCGCCGTCGCCTGGGAAGCGCTCGGCCATGCTTTGAACTGGAGACGACGAGAGGAGAGGGAGGAAAGGGGGAGAAATGACGCTGCGGTGGTGGAGATTCTGTGCGTGTCACCGACGCGCTGGGGTTCGGCTTATGTAGGCGGAGACGCCGCTCGTACGCGTGGCGGGCGAGGGGACGCGCGTCGTCCGGTCACCGCGCCGCCCGTGCGGCATCAATGGAGGAGGCTGACCGGCGCGGCAGCGCGCGGCAGCTTTGGCATTGATTCGCCGCGGGAAACGAGGCGACGAGGACAACGAAGCGGCGGGAAGAGAGACGAGTCGCTGGCAAGGAGGGCCCGCGGCTCTTTCGCGCAAAAAACGATTCGCCCGGTGCCCCCGAGTGCCCCCCAGCGCGCCGGGTTCGGGTTGGATCCGCCGGTGCCAATTTCGGTCCGAGCAGGCGAAAAATGAGTCCTTGAGATGTGATTGGGTCGATTTTTTAACACCAGCAGCTGAAAAATCGTCTGAAGGACTTCGTTAGGGACGCGGCCGGAGATGCTCTGTGTCGTGATAGCAACCATGATTCCACAAGAAAGTCCACCGCAACAACACGGATAACGCACAAAAACACACACATACACAGTTCCAACAGCGAGAGAAAAAAGAGCGCTGCTGCGAAGCCAACGAAACACTCGAACACTGATCATGTCAGATGGTGCCGCCGTTGCAGCGCAGGACCTGGGCGTTGACCCACCCGCCGGCGTCGCTGGCGAGGAAGCCCACGAGCGGGGCGATGTCTTCGGGCATCCCCAGCCTCCCCAGCGGCGCCTCCGCGATGTACCGCTCCGCCTCCTCGTCCGTCTTGCCGCCGTAGAACATGGGCGTGGCCGTGGACCCGGGGGCCACGGCGTTGGCGGTGATCCCGGTGCCCCGCAGCTCCCGCGCCAGGATCCTCGTCATGGTCTCCACGGCCGCCTTGCTGGCCGCGTACGCCGCGTAGCCCGGCCGCAGCGACCCGACCCCGGACGACGAGAAGGTGACGATCCGGCCGCGGCCGTCGCGGGCCAGCCGGCGCGCCGCCTCGCGGAGGCACAGGAAGGTGCCCCGCGCGTTGGTGCCGAAGGCCGCGTCGTAGGTCGCCTCGCTCGTGTCCGCCAGCAGCGGGTAGGAGGTGTCCATCACCGCCGCCGCCGTCACCAGCACGTGCAGCTCCCCGCCGAACGCCGCCGCCGCCGCGTCGAACAGCGCCCGCACCTGCGCCGCGTCCGACACGTCCGCCTCCACCGCCACGGCGCGCGGATCATGGTCGGCTCCGTGCGCGGCGGCGTTGATGCCGGCCACGAGGTCCCGCGCCGGCGCCGGGTCCCCGACGTAGGCGACGGCCACGCGCGCGCCGAGGGACGCCAGGTGCCGCGACACGGCCGAGCCGATCCCGCCGGCACCGCCCGTGACGATCGCCACGCGCCCGTGCAGCATCATCGGCGCGGTCACGCTCGCGGGGGCGCCGACGTCTGCCTCCGCCGTCGCCATGCCTGCGTTGGCTCGCACGCTGCGGTGCTCCACTACTGCCCTGGAAGACTCGAACAAGATGATAAACCGTCACACACAGCCGGCGAGTGATAGGAGAACGAAGTCATGCAAACACTAGAAGAAAGAAGCAAGAGCGAAATGCATACTTCGGGCTGCGCTCTCACGTATATCGTGCTTTCTTCTCTTCCAGGAGCAAAGAGCGTGATCTGTGCACAAGATGAATAACAAGCCTGAACGCTACCCGCGTGCTTATATATACCCAAATGATAAGTGGCACACGTCAGATGCGCGGCTTCCAACCCTAACGTTTTTCGATGGCGATCCTAGTCACACAAAGATGACAAATTCCAGTGATATAATAAGTTTCTGCCGAAAACAAACTAAAACACGAAAGTTGTCATACTTGCCAACTAAAATTATCATCCTCGCGTAACTAAACTTGCGATCGAAAACGTTCAGAGATACCCTGTGCTCTGGGTCCATCCCCGACAACACGCAGGAGATGTGCGTATCAGCATAAATTCATGATGACCATTTACATTAAGATAGTAGATACAATCATACAAGCACAGAGAAACAAACTTAGAAAAGGACTGGTGCTGGCACAAGGCTGGCCGCAAGCCCGATCGGCCAGGACGAAACGGTGAGGAGCCTCCTGGTCATGGGGTCCCAACATTTTCCTAGAGTGGCAGTTCTAAGAACTCTACAGTGATTTCCCTCTCTGTGTTTAGAGACATAAATGGCGAAACAAGGCACGTCGATATTGGCGGTGGCATACACGTCGAGCAACAGCACAGTTGTCCAAGTCACCCAGTTCATGCACGCAACCACGACATGCTGTGCTGTAATGCAGATGGTACAAGGAAATGGTAGTAGGGTTCATTTCATGCAAGCAGTACGATCATGCAGTACATGCACGTGAGCTATCTTCTACTCCTTCCGTCCGAAAATACTTGTCATCAAAATGGATAAAAAAATATGTATCTAGAACTAAAATACATCTAGATACATTCTCTTTTATCCATTATGATGACAAGTATTTCCAGACGGAGGGAGTACTAGTAGACGTCTCTTTGGAAACGTGAATTCTTGTGCAAGCAGTGTAATGACACAGACACACGTGCAAGTGCAGCTAACATCGATGGCACTGCCCTTGACAGTTGACACGTGCAAGTGCAGGCAGCTAATAGCGATTCGACTGAATGCAGTGGTTCAAACTTGTAAGCACATACTAGTAGTATGAATGAACATGGACGCATGTGTTCGTACCTGCTGCTGAAACATCCCAAACGAAACGGATCGAACAAGCTTCACGCTGGAGAGAATGAATGTGAAGAGAATGAAGCCCAAACAAATAGAAATCAGCTTGATACTACTCCCTCCGATCCAAAATAAAGTGTCGTGGTTTCAGTTCAAATTACTTGATACTGTAGAATCCCAGTCGAACTGAGCCTGAAGCAGCAGACATGGGGAGCAGACGCAAACGTTTATGAAGGGGCCAGGCTGTGCACGAACTTGTCCTGTGCTAATGAGGACTTCATGTCACGTGGATCAAATATCATCGTGCCGTATCTCCTCCTTCATTCAAAGCTCGGACCGTGACTCTGCTGCTCTCCCTCCGTAGCCCTCTCACTCAAGTCAGAAAATATATCGCCCCATGTGCTCCATGCATGCCTCCTCTGCTCTGCCCACGTACAACAACGGATCTGTACTACGAGCCCAACGCTGCATTTCGCAAAAAAGGGCCAAAAAAAAGCGGACAGGCAGTAGTCCAGTGTAGAGCACTCTGCCTGCATTCAACATGCTCCTTAACCAAAAGATTCTCATATGAAATACAAGATCAGGGAACACATCCCAATCACAAAATTTCAAACAACAAGCCACTCACAGAATCAAGGGACTAGAAAGAAAAAAGAAAACGGGAGTTCTTTGTTCTTGTTACTTTCTCCAGCACTACAACACTCAAAACATAAGCCCGCGTGCTTATATTTTCGACGACACACGGGAGGTACGCGTATCATCATGATCACCGTTTGCAGTACATTATTAAGATACAAAATCATGCAAGCACAAGCCAACAAACTTAGAGCATCTACAACCGGACTTGGTAAATTCGGCCCCTCAAACATCCGCGGACGCGTCCGGATACGCATGCGGGCGCATCCGAACGGGCCCTCATATTTTCTTCTGTGCATCCACATATCTCCAATCCGAACTATCAAATTCAAGCAAATACATGCACGTCGACCATGCCACCCAATATCGCATGTAAATAGCAATTATTGGTATCAAGCATATATAGCGTTTACATAAAATTTATTTGAGGTGTCAAACTCAAGCATTGCCTCCTTGGTTGCCATTGTAGATTCACATGTACTCCACGAGATCGTTGAGTAGCTGCGTGTGCACCTGCTGATTTCGAAGATTCTGGTGCATCCGTAGAAAGTTCATAAGTTGAGCCGCATCTTGATCTTCCGGGATTTCAACTTGTCATCCGCGTGCTTCAAAATCATGGGTTTCTACACCATCACCCTCATCCTCGACAATCATATTGTGCAGAATAACACAACATGTCATCAGCTACCACAAAGTTTCCAATTCCCACATCATTGCAGCGCTCCGCATAATTCCCCAACGAGTTTGAAGCACACCAAATGCCCTCTCCACGTCCTTCCTAGCCGCTTCCTGCATTGTTGCAAAGTTTTTTTAGAAAAGGAGGATGGTCCCCGGCCTCTACATCTGGGGGATGCATGCGGCCATTTTATTGATTATTCTTAAAAATCTTACAAAGTAGAACAAAAATATGCCTGAATCCACCATCTTGGCAATCTGCCGCTACTCCTATCCATATGGTGAAAGGGTGCAAGCTGGGCCACATACCCAGACCTCTCACCTAAGCCTAACATCTAAACTCGGAGGCCCCGATCGAGCCATCTGCCAGGTCCAGGGCACAAACCGGTCTGACGCACTCACATGTGTCGTCGTCGCCTTCTTCCACTGGTCCGTCTTCAGAGTAGATTGAGGTGTCAACCTTGACAGGTCCTCCGCCATCGACACCACCACGACGCCAAACGACGACCTCCACCTACGAGAGCCTTGGCAGGTCCTCCGCCTCGACGCCACCACGACGCCAAACGTCGACCTCCACGAACGCGAATCCATCTCCAAGCACGGACGTAGATCCATGCTAGGATAGGACCGCGCCACCGCCGTCGCCCACCACCCGCAAGCGCCACCCAACCCCAAGGTTCCCAAAGCAGCGCCTTCAAGAAGGGAACGGCACCATGAGCGCCGCCGCCGCCCAACAAAGTTAGGGCTTTCGCCCGGGAGACCTAGGGGAAGGGGAAGTGAGGAGATTAATCCATACTGACGCCTCCAAGCAGGAGAACGGCGCCCTCAGGCGTAGCCGTCGGCGCGACCTGTCATGGTCGGCCAGGGATTTCTCCCGAACTAAATCCCCACCACCAGCAGTGCCTCCTGTACTGAACCGGCGACCAAGGGAGGCGCGGCCCGACCAGGCTGGCCCGCACGCCGAACAGGGGAGGAGGGGAGGCGCCAGGTCGCGCACACCGACCGCCGCCAGCCGCCAACGACCACCGGGATCCCGCCGCCCACATGGCCAGGACGCCGGATCCACCGCCCGCACGGCTGCTCGCTCGAGCCTGTCGTGCCTCGCCAGAGGAGCCGCCGTTCCAGATCCGGATTGTTGCAAAGTGGCTCTGTTTATTGCCACGCGGCTCCGATATGGTCTTCACAAACGCCGCCCACGCGGCCAGGACGCCGGATCCATCGTCCGCAGGGCTGCTCGCAGGAGCCTGCCGTGCCTCGCCAGGGGAGCCGCCGCTCCAGATCCGCATTGTTGCAAAGTGGCTCTATTTATTGCCACGTGGCTCCGATATGGTCTTCAAAACGCCGCCCACTGAGGATAGATACCATCAACAAGATAGTACCCCATGTTGTAGTCCCGACCGTTGACGATGTAGTTGCACGACGGTCATTCCCCATTGCAAAGCCTCCTGAACACCGAATATCGTTGAAGCATATTGATGTCGTTGTGAGAATCGGACATTTCAAAGAAAGCATGCCAAATCCATAAGTCATGTAATGCCACCGCTTCTAGTATGATGGTGGCCTCTCTGGTGTGATCTTGATACATTCCCCGTAGACATTTGGGGCAGTTTTTCCATTGCCAATGCATGCAATCAATTGATCCGGGCATTCCTGGAAACCCCTTGCCTCTCCAATAGCCAACAACTTCTCTGTGTCCTGCGTATTTGGTTCTCTGGGATACTCCGGGCCAAACACCTCAACCATGGCGCAAACAAATTTGACAATAGTCTTGAGGTACGTGCTCTCCCCCATCCTGACCATCTCACCAACGGCGTCTGCAGCAGTACCAAGTGCAAGCATCCTTAGAGCAGCCGTGCACTTCTGCTTGGCCAAGAAAGAAAGTTGGCCGCAACAATCCCTTCTCAGCTTGAAGTAGTCGCCGTGTGCCTCCAGTCCCTCCACAATGCGCAAAAACAATGGTTTCCACATGCGAAAACGGCAACGAAACCATGGATCATAGGGGAAAGCAGGTGTGGGAGCAAAGTAGTCATTGTGCAGTAGCTTTGCTCCAGACACCCTGTCCCGGTTGATCACTCTTCTCCCTTTGATTGAGCCCTTAAAGTTGAGAATATGCTCCACTTGCCGATCCATTTCCTCTTACATGCCCATGAGCATGATCATGTCCATTTTTTCGTCCGAATCCGACAATCGAAGAACTCATCTTGAATCATTTGGTCAAGCTCCGTCGGTCCATACGCCTCGTCCGACGAAGCATCGGAGTCCATCATTTACCTAACAAAATCACAATAATTTCGGTCAGTCAATGTGTCGAACACATCAAGCGCAAGGCGGAGCCGGAGAGTTGCCGAACGTACCATGGTGGCGTCCGGGCCGGCGAAGACGGGAGCGCTCTTCTGGAGCTGGTGGCGGAGAGCCTGGGAACAGCTGCGGAGGGCGCGACGACGGAGCTGCGAGCAGGACGACACAGAGGAGGAAGAAGAGAGGAGAGAGCAAATGAATTCGGCGGCTCGGAGGAAGGGGGAGGGGGATTTGGTGCAATTTGAGATAGGGTCGGGTTGTCGGGTCCGACGTGACGGGCGTGTTCAGGCACGCCCGGACGCCTTCATATCTACCCCATATTTGGGCTGGATATGAGGATGCCGGTCAGTTCGGGCATTTGAGGGCCATTTGAAGGGTCTGTCTAGGTCAAGAAATCGTGACCAGGCGACCCGCGTGGGCGTATAAGATGGATTTGAAAGGTCCGGTCCTCTTAGGAAGGACTACCTGCTGGCACAAGGCTGGCGGCAAGCTCGATCGGCCAGGGCCGGGACCGGGAGGAGAGGAGAGGGATCTCATAGGGGGTCCCAACATTTTCCCTAGATTGGCAGATCATAGTGATTTTGCTCTTTGTGTGTCCAGACATAAATGGCAAAACCGGGCCGGCCACGTTGATATTTGCGGTGGCTTGTGGGGTTGATGTACGCAACCGCAACCGCCCTTTGAGCTGCAGCAGGGTTGCCATTCGATCACCTGATTCCTGTGCACAGATCGTTGTCCCAGTCACACAGTTCAGACACGCAACCCGCACGCTGAGCTGCGATGCAGATAGTACAACGAAATACAGTACGTACGTACCAGTAAGGTCCATGTGCAGGCAGTACAATCATGCATGAACAGATGCATGTGGGGCACTGCTGTTCTTGAACCGCAAGCAGTACAGTAACAACGACGGACTGAATGCAACGGTGCAAACTTGTAGTATGTGACAATCAACCGCGGGTAGCATGCAGTAGGCTTTTAATGTCTGAATGAACACAGAAGCCTGTTTTGTAGTGACCTGATGATACCGAAAAGCCCCAAGACCAACGGGTCCAACGAGCTTGACACTGAAGAGAATCCCAAACAACGGGTCGAACAGACATTTATCTTTCTTTTCTTTAGAAAAGACAGACGTTTATCAAGTGGCCAAAATGTACACATGGTAGTGAACGCAAATCAAGAAGGAAATCATACCACTCCCTCCTACTCAACTAACTTTGTATTCCTTCCGTTTTTATTTAGTCTGTATATTAGTACTCCCTCAGGTCCTTTTTAGTTTGCATATAAAATTTGTCTAAAGTCAAACGTTGTAAAGTTTGACCAACTTTATAGATAAAATGCCAACATTCACAATATGAAATCAATATTAATAGATATGTCATGACTTAAATTTTCATATTGTATAACTTTAACATGGTAGATGAGTGACTATAAGTGATGACTATATATGGCATGGCAACATCATATAGCCAACAACAGTTGGCTATACTATTAACCATGCTCTTATACATCATCATCATGGTGGTGTCATGTTTCAGGAATCAGGACCATGCCGCAACCACAATTAGCAACTCTCTTCCTCATCAACCCTGGCTCGGTTCGTTCTCAAAAAAAAAAAAAAAACCCTGGCTCGGTTCGGCAGCCAGTGGTTCTTGGTACTGTCAGTGAGTCAGTCCCCCTGTCCCCAAATAATTGCCCTTATTTTAAATTGTCCCCCTGTCCCAAAATAATTGTCTCGGTTTTAGTTCAAGAGAGAGTAGAGAACATAGGAATTTGGAAATCGAGGTGCTAGTGAGCTGGATGAGCAGAATAGGGTGATGGCGGGCAACCGAAATCGGTAGAAGTGCAATCTCCTCCCTCTGAGAAAGTAGGAGTGGGATCTTGAAGAAAGCTCAACGCTGCATTTCGCAAAACAAAGAAGGGGCCAAAACCCCGACTACCACCTTACTTCTCCGGTGCCGGCAGCCCACCCCCATCGACCCGAGCCGTCAAGCCTGGCAAGCCCTTAGGTCATTTGTAATCAAATTTTAGCAATTCTAGGATTTGCTTTTGTGCTCAAAACAAAATTCTGGGAGGGTCTTCCTGCCTGCATGCGCTAGTAAGCAGTAGACCGGCAGTAGTCCGGTGTAGAGCATTCTGCATTCAACATGCTCTATAACCAAAAGATTCTCATAGGAAATAATAGATCAGGCATAAAACTTCAAACAGAACACCACACACAGAATCAAGGGACTAGAAAAAACGGGAGTTCTTTGTTCTTATTACTTTCTCCAGCACTACAACACTCAGAAAAAAGCTTGGTACCTTAAATGTTGTCTAGAAGTATCGAAAACCGGCTCCTTTAGTCTAAACAATAACAAATGGCTGAAATTACTTAACCAACAAGACTCCGAAACAAAAATAGGAATAGGAAAGGGGCCACATATAAGAACGCGATGTCACCAGGTATATAAGAGACCTAAACGATGAGAACCAAGTCACACCACCTAACTTTAGTTTCCCATGTATGATGATCCGCGCATATTTCGAAGCCTGACCGAGTTTTGCGCAATGGACTACCGCATGTGTTAACAGTAACGAGCGTAAGAAATATATCACGCTAGTTGGCACTCGCGACGCCGCTTTCAGCTGTGGTGGGTTTGGAAGCGTTCAGCTCTTCCCCGGCGGCAGGGGCGGTGCTCTCCTTGCTCGGTGTCTGCTTCTGTGCAGCGGAGTTCCCGTTAACTGCGCTCTTCTCCTTCTCATCAACGCCCTGGACAATACAAGGATAACAATCTGGCATCAGGACCTATAACAAACACCACCTTAACCAGTACTCGTCAAATTCTAAAACTGTCAACAACAGAGCGCTCTAGTGCATGGAATCAACACTTGCCTGCCCCTGAAGCGGTTGTTGCTTTGCTCTCTTTTCTTGCATCAACTTCTGTCGGTTCTCGTAAAATGCAAAGTCATCCAAAATTGAGGTCTTGCTGACATGTTCCTTGAAAATCTTGAGCATTTGAAGACCTTGCTCAAGCTTAACCTGCAGCGTAAGGGAGACAGTGGACCAGTGCTTTCAGTAATAAGTTTAGATAGTCTACTACTACTGGAAACATCAATCATACTGCCAAAGAAGCATTATATAAATACAATGACCC
>NC_041388.1:591455954-591459334 GCF_002162155.2 Triticum dicoccoides | reverse complement strand
ATGTTATTTTGGTTAATTTGTAAATGGATAACAAAAAAATTCCCTACAGTCGTCGTGGCAGCACCGATTATAACCATAAAATATGTGTATACGCGCAGAAATATGAACGACGCCGTGAGAAACATTCTTAAGTCGCTTATATACTGGACCAGATCCTGAGTTTTAGCATACGCATGACAATAATGGAGAAACAAATTTCTAGGTTCCACTGTTCTATTAACTGGGGAAGGCACCTGATAAACCATATCTAAAATTTGCGTCCTTAAAAAAGCAAGCTACATCATCATCATTATCTAAAGGAACATACAAAGTATTAACATTAGCCTCTTCATGAAATCACCACCCAAAATAAGTAGTTATTGACGGAAGTTTTCAGAAAGTGTACCTCTTGTGTGTCACGGCTGTTTGTCACAGGCTTATTGTCATTGTTGTCCAACGTAATATGCTTCAGAATGTTGTTGGGGATATCCTTCACGATGTGCCACTTGATTGAAAAGCAGCCATTCCACTTGTCTTGTTGCCAATAATCTACCGTCTTGTCAAAGTCAACAGGACCAACCATTTCGGCAACACCAACAAATTGACCACTTGTGTTCACCTAAAAGGCCAAGCTCAAGGTTAATACAAATGCCAAATGAGGAAAGGGCGATACAATACAGTAGCAACATACTTACAGAGAAAAATAAGAACACCGGGCATTCACTGGATTTCTCCTGAGCTTCTCGGTATCCAGCATCCAGCTTCTTATTTCCATTAGGAGTGCTTGCCCACACATTGTACTTGATACTCTTGTGCACATCATCCTCGCTGTAAGATTTGATAACAAAGAACTTTGCATCCTTGTATGTTGCAGAAAAGCCTTCCTGGTTAAATTGACTCTTATCTGGAAGGACGCTATTCTCTTGTTTCCCAGCTGAAGGGAGGACCTGCCCCTTCACAGCAATAGTGACAGTAGGTCCAAATGGTTTTTGGTGTCTGAATCCACCAGATCTTGGTCCTCTGTTAAGCTCAGTGAAGCCATCTTGATTCTCACTGCCAAACCCAAAAGTTGCCCGGTTTCTAGGCTTGTATTTGACTGTATCCACGACTCCCCATTGTCCATTATTTCTCGAGTTATACACATTAGAACCAAAACCAAGTCCAGCTTTCAGTGTGTTCCCGTACTGACCATACTGACCATACAATCTGCTATCAGGGTACATCCTACTAGAATAACTAGGAGAGGTCAGCCCCATCCCAGATGAAGGCACATGTGTATGCATACCCTGGAAACAAAGAGAAAGTACAGCTAAGTTTTATTGAAGGACACTGCAGACTATCATGAAAACTCATGCAAACTGATCGTTTTGTTATCTCTTATCTTCATAGGTAAAGTTAGCAAATACCAAGATATCATATTATAGGATCTAATGCTCAAATGATATGCAAAACACTTAGAACCAGCCATAGAATGTTGGGATTAATTAAGCAGGTCATTGACTAAGGGAAGCTCTGGAACACAATAACAAAGAAATTGGATATCTTGCAGAACATACCATGAGGTTTGTTGTTGGACGGTGACTCTGATTTTTTGCTGAAGATGAATTAGAACCATAAGATGTGGAACTAGCAATTGATCCCTGATGCCCATTAGAATAGACCGGCCCATCATACCACTGAGCTGGAGAACGGTGACCAGTGTGACCAAAATTGCTAGCGGAAGGTCCACCTTGCGAGGGCCCTCGTCCATATGAACCACTGTTGGTCACTGATACATGGTGGTGAGTTTGCTTACGCGGTAGTGAACTGGCAGCATTTGCAATCCCACTAGCAGTCCCAGTAGTTACTTTTGCTGAAACTACCGTAGCACGTGGCTGGTGAGCCGCAGCGGAAGGCAGCTCAGATTGAGGATTGGCACTGTTAACACCATGCATCGCATTGGTTGGAGCCGGCTGTTGATAATACTGACCAGGGTACTGATATTGCTGTGTGCCATATGACTGCCCCTCATGCCCAACGGTTGGGACAGGAGAACCTGAAGGATACGGACCGTAGGGAGCATAACCATATCCATGGTACATGTCACCATACACACTCTGCTTCATTGATGCAACAGAAAAAATAGTCAATTTCATAACTTACATATAACACAAGTCAGAAAACAATTCACCAAATTCCAAATTCATCATCTACATGGGCACAGTTTTTTATCTTGATGCTTACTCCTAGCTTTCAAACGCGGGTGAAAATGCATAATCTAATAATACATTATTCTTGTTGCCATGGTTTTTAAGGCAGTAAGGCGTCCTAAGGCGTTCTACCCCTGCTCTGACACCTAAGCGCTAAGGCGGACGCCTAAGCGCCTAAAGCGGGCAGATTTCCAAGCCGCTGCCGGAGCGAGTTATCGGCTACCCCAAGGCGGACGCCTTAAAAACCATGCCATTATTAAGACTACATGGTACAATGACTACACAGTTGTGACTAACAATACAAATGTTAAGTTGTTAACTCACCTGGGGCACCTCCATTCCTTCATGACCAGCATACCGAGTGTCCCACTCATTGGTCGAGCCATCATAACCTGATTCGCAGCATACCGAAATGAAACGTGTCAGAGAAATGACTCAAATTCATCCAAAAATAGCTGATTCACAGTAAATGAATCAAGTCTAGCCATGGTCTAATAATAGCTGAGGCTCGTGTACCGCTAGGGTAGTAGTAGGCTGGTGAGGGATATCCATTGGGTTGGTAGAAAAAGTTGGGATCCATGGCCTCCTGGAGCAGGGGCGTTATCGACCTGTCGACGTGCGGCTCCACGGTCTGCGAATTGCCGGTGTTGGCAGACCCGTACTGCATCCCGGAGGGCTACAATTACAACAGCAGCGGTTTCAGCAACCTCTCCTCCAAGAACCACACGCACACACACACACGCGCACAGAGCTAGAACAGAGCAACGAACAAGGGAGTAAGAAAGCTACCTTGGCGGCGTCGGCTGCGCCGGCGGCATCCTTCTTCCCCTCCAGGGACAGCTTCTGCATGTCCACGTGGAGCCCCGCGCCCTGGCCATTGCCGGCGTTGGCAGATCCGTACACCATCCCGGAAGGCTGCAATTACCACAGGCAGCGGTTTTTCTTTCAGCAAACGTCCCCTCCAATAAGCACACGACTAGAACCAGTACTGACAGACTAGAACATGGCAACAGACGAGAGCCGCCGCCTAGAGAAAAGAAAAGGGAAAGGCTAGATGGTGCGCCGGTGCGGGCACGGGCACGCCCATAATTTGCGTCGCCGGTTAACGAGCCCGGTTTCAAAGTAATCGTCGCCGGACGGCCGCGGAGCTCCTACCTCGAGGACCGGCGGCCAAGGTTGCGGACGGGGCGGGGGCGGGGGCGGCGGGGGACC
>NC_041388.1:591401081-591455795 GCF_002162155.2 Triticum dicoccoides | reverse complement strand
GGCGGCGGATTGGAGCACGGGTGGTGGAGCGGGGGGATAAACCCTAGGGGAGGGTGCGGGTGGGGAGGGGGAGGGGGAGGTGAGGAGGAGAGGGCAACGAGGATAGCCGCCACAGACTCACGCGAGGCGGCGAGGGGTGGGGGAGAGGAGGGGAGGGGGGGAGGCCAGGCGCAGCCAAAGAGGGGTTTTCGCGAGATTCAGAGGCCCTGGCTCAAGTACCGCTCCCGGCCCATCCCGCCCGCCGCTCGCTTATCTCCCCCCGGACGTTTCTGCTACGGGCACCCCGGGGAACGGCGCAACCCATCAAAAAGAGTCATTTTTTTCTCAAAAAAATAGAAAAAAAAATGAAGAGTCTTTCTGTAACTTAGGGGCTGTTCGGCAGTCCTCCAGCTCCCTGAAATCCGAGAATTTGTGGAGCTGCCTTTTTGTCTCTATCCGGCAGGAACGGCTGTGTTCGCTTCAGTTTCTTAACTTTTGTTTCCCTTCTTTTAGGGATTGTTAGCTTTTGTTTTTTGTGGGTGCATATAATACCTCCTCCATCCCAGAAATGAATATCGTTGTTGTACGGAATCAGCGACACTTATTTTAAGACGAAGGAAGTATAACTAATAATAGTATAAGTTTTGGCTTGCTGGTGTGCTTCCACTCTTGCTGCGAACTAGGTAGGTAGACTGGTATTAGTGTGGCTTCAACTTTACTATCATGCGGTCAAATCATCTTTCCACCATACCATGTGTACATGTGTCCTAAAAAAACATGTGTACATGTACTACTTGTTTGCTAATTGGTGCATTGGGAGAAGAAGACATGGTGATTTTATTTTATTTGTGGGAGCAACTTTTGATTTTTGCATCAAACATCATGGCGGTACAAAAAAATATGAGAGGTAACAAAAACTAACATTCATGTTCGTAGACTACCTAGCGACGACTACAAGCATCGAAACGATCGAGCCGAAGGCGCTTCGCCGTTATCGCCTCTCCCTCGTTGGAGTCGGGCGAACTTTGTTATAGTAGGCAGTACGGAAGTCATTGTGCTAAGGTCCCAAAGGATAAGCGCACTAGAATAACATTTGTAAATTGATGACACCCTGTATAACATCTTTCAATATGGCGTGCATTCTAAAATACTCTCTCCAGGTGGGTTTAAGCTGGTCATAGTGAGAAAAAATGGAGAAAATAGAAAAAATAGAGTCTTTGTGTAACTTATTATGTCTTTATCTAGCATAAACGGATGTGTCCGCTTCAGTTTCTTAGTTTTTGTTTTTCGTGGGTGCATATAATACCTACTTCGTCTCAAAATAAATGTCACCGTTGTATTAAATCAGCGACACTTATTTTGAGACGGAAAATTATAATTAATGTGTATCCACTCTTATTGTTATACAGACACGGCTTGCGTAGGTAGACTGGTATTAGTGTGGCTCCAACATTACTACTATCACACGATTAAATCATCTTATCATCTTTTCATGATAGCATGTTGAAAGATCGAGAAGAGGGGTCTAGAGGGGATGAGGGGTAGACACTTAACAAGATAAAGGTGCAATTATTATTTTGCTTAGAATTTAGACATATTTTAGCACAAGTTAAATGACAGCCGATACAATCTACACATTCATATCTAGAGTATAGGCATCGGATAAAGAATAGCATGCAGGTGCAAGAAAGCAAAGAAAGGTAGAGATAGGAAGATCAAACGGAATAAAGACTCGGAGATTTTTTGCATGGTTCCGACAGGTGACGCTATCGTATATCCACGTTGATGAAGACTTCAACCCACGGAGGGTACGATTGCGTGAGTCCACGAAGAACTCCACCCACAAAGGATCCACAAAGAAGCAACCTTGTCTATTCCACAATGACTACTACTCACGAAGGATAATGATTGCATGAGTCCACTGAAGGCTCCACCTACAAAGGGTTCATGGAGAAGCAACCTTGTCTATTCCATAATGACTACTGCCCACGAAAGACTAGCCTCGCCCGGAGTAGATCTTCATGAAGTAGGCGATCTCATTGCCCTTACAAACTCCTTGGTTCAACTCCACATGATTTGGAGGCTCCCAAGTGACACATAACCAATCTAGAAGACACCACTCTTCAAAAGGTAATATATGTTGTTGTTGATGATGAAATCCTTGCTATTGTGCTTCAAAAGATAGTCTTCTCAGCACTCAATCACTCTCTCACATATTTGACTTGGTAGTAGGAGAAGGGTTAGAGCGGAAAGCAACATGAGGGAGCTAGAAATCACAAATTAAATGAGTGGAGTGGAATCTCTTGATCTCAACACAAGTGTATGTGGTTCTCTCTCAAAAAATGGATATGGGAAGTGGTGGCTTTGTTATAATTGCTCTCACTGAGAGTTGGTGGTGTAGGTGGGGTATATATAGCCATCACCAAAGATCTAGCAGTTACACACCTTTATGCATAACTCGGTGGAACCAAAAGAAAATCTCGGAGGCATCGACTAGTGCAAAAGATTCAAACGTTAGACGTTTCGGTGAGACTGGATGAATCCACTCGGTGGGCCCGATATGTGATGACCTAAGCGGTTTCGTCATCTCAGTAATTCCAATAGGTTTCACTTGGTAATTCCGAAATGAAATCGATGAGTTACAAAGAGTTTGCACTTGCACTTCGGTGGGACCGAATGCCATCTCGGTGGGACCAAGTTTTTAGGGTTTGGGTAGTGGCTCTGTCAAGTGTAACTTGATGAGTTTGTGTGTATTTGTTTTGATGGGATCGAGATGAACTTAGGTTTTTGGACAGATTGGATTGTGAGGGTGTGTCCCAGGGTTTTGGAGCAATATCTTCAAGCACTTTGAGCAAATGACTCATAATCAAAAACTCATCCCATTTTAATAGTATTGGTTTTCATGTGGACTCAATGTGATCTTGGATCAGTTAACAAAAAATGTAGAGTCTTGGAGCTTTTGCCAGTGCTTGTCCTTTGTAGCTTGAGGGGTCCACATCTCCATCCATCTACTTGCCTAGATTGAACTTTTTGATGAATTATGTTTGAGGAAAACATTAAGTTCAACAATATGTATGTCGCCTTGAATTACCAAAACCACCAAGGAAGCAAATGTGCTTCCACATGTGTACATGTGCTAACTGTTTGCTAACGGGTGCACTCTAAGAAGAATACATGGTGATTTATATTTTATTTGTGGGAAAAACTTCCGATCTATGCATTAAATATCATTGTTATACAAAAAACACGAGAAGCAACAAAACATAGCATTCATGTTCGTAGACCATCTAGCAACGACTACAAGAACTGAAGCGAGCTGAAGGCACGACACCGTCATCGCCTATCCCTTGCTGGAGTCAGGCAAACCTTGTTGTAGTAAACAACAGGGAAGTCATCGTGCTAAGCCCCCAAAGGACAAGCGCACTATAATAATTTTTGTAAATTGAGGATGTGGTAATTGATGACACACTGCTAATTTCAATATCATGTGCATTCCAAAATACTCTCTGTAGGTGGGTTTAGGGTGGCCACAGTGAGAATAACTTACCCACTAACATAACACATCCCCAAGGTAAATTTGTTTATGTGGCAAGTAGTTAATAAGAAGAGGGACTTTTGTGGTAACATAATGTGTTACCTCAGGCTGGGATAAGTTTTAGAAAATAACTGTGCCTCGTAGATATTTAGTCTTTGTTTGGCTTGTTATCCATATCAAGATTCTAATTAGGGATAACCGAATTAAAAGACAACACATTGAAGATGTTCTTGTTTTTTTGTTGTGAGCAGGGGTCCGTCCAACACTTAATATGTGATTGTATTGTTGCTAAGCTTGTTTGGATTGATATTGCTGTCATTTTGGCTTTTCAACGAACGTTCATATCTCAGCTATGTCTGAAATATGGAGTAGAAACAATAAGAAAAGTATTATGGGTATTATTGGGGTTGCTACCATTTGGTGGTTATGGACTGCTCGAAAGGATCTTTGTTTTTAGTGAGCTATGTGGAAAGATACCCGGACTGTTCTGGGAAAAATAAGCATACTTCTTCACCAGTGGATGGTTCTGTGCTTGGATCAACAATCAAAGCTTATGAAGGAGTGCCTACAGCTGTTAGACCGAAGAAGAGGAGAACTTCAGAGGATTGCCTGCTAGGGGAGACTAAGTTGAGCCACAAAGGGAAGCACCAGGGCTTCTATCTGCAAGCGCATTCCGGCTAAACAACCGATGATCTGTAATAGTTTAGCCTGGTGTCTTTGTTTAAAAAACCCGTTATTGCTATGTGTTGCGGGTGGCTTTCCTCCCATATTAAGGACCTGTTTGTAATATGATCTAGCTACTTTGGCCTGGCCCGAACATTGGAAACAGTTTGGTCTTTGTTTGCCTGCCTCATTTTTGCAATAAAATGGGGCGGGGAAAAACTCCTTTTGGTAAAATAATAATAATATGTTATTGTAACATAAAACAACCTAGAGCAAAATAAGTCTACAACCTAATAAATGCAACCATCCACGATACTAATTCTACAATATACTAGCTCCGTGCCAAAATATAAGATGTTTTTGTATTATTCCCCGCTATGACTAGTCTTATAGGTTAGGCACGTGTTTTTAGATCTTCAATTTGACCAGGGAAAATATGCATTATATTTCGTTAAATATCCTATCTTTAGACCCATCGTCAAATGAAGTTTCTAACCATATAATCCGTGTGGCATACTATACTACATATGTTTGTTAGTCAAAAAGAAGACCTAAAAGCCATGCCCGACTTATCAAATCCAGCAGGAGGGAGTACCCATCTTTCATATTCATTAGGGATTGGGTATTATTAGGACCATGGCATGCACGGGAGCATACATGTGTGATGCACCATATGCATCTATTATTTTTTTGAGGGAGTGCCTTCATGGCGGTTTATATTTGAGGTTAGAATAGAGATACATCGTTTGGTAAACCGTCTACTACAAACTTCGAAGGCTCTGACTTGCAAACAATTATTCGAGAGGTCTCCATTTGCATCATGTGCATATTACCTTTTTTTTAGACACATGAAGTACTAGTAAATGGCAATGGACATTTTTTAAGCATGGTATATACCGGTGCTTCTGGTCCAACAAGGATAAAAAGCAACAGAAAAGGAGTCCACGGTGGAAAAGACGGGTCTCCTCTGTGTGCCTAGGCCTCGTGTGGCCTTAGCAACTGCCCCCGTTAAACCGGTCAAGCGGGAAGCGAAGAGAAACCCTAGCCCGCCCTGGGCCTGCCCAGGGCCCAGCCAGGCCCACCCCAACCCCCGCTGCCTCCCTGTTAGCTGGAAAAGGAAAGGCGCAGCGTTTTTGTTCGCACCTGCCGGAAGCGGTTCGTGGGTTCAGGAAAGAGGAAAGAAAGATCCCCTCTCTTCTTGCTGCCCTCCTCTTTCGTGCTGCGCCCACTTGTTTTCTTTGCTAATTTTGCACACGGGCCAAGGAATTCAGACGGGAGCGGCAAAATCGCCACAGTTCTGGCCCAACCCGAGGAATCAACGAGCTCAGATGGGAGAGACCAACAAAAAAAGCGCCTCCTCTTCCCGTTTTGGTGCCTCGGCGGAAAGGGTGGAGCGAGCGGGGGACACGGGGGGTGGGCCATGGGCTGTGGTGGGCCAGCGTGCGCGCGCAGCTTTGCAGCGGCGGGCTGCTTCGGATAAGGACGCCCGCCCGCCGGCTCCTCGTTTATTTGTTTGGACGGATGGACGGCTGGCTCGCTGTGCTCCTGCGGTGCCCCGACGGGACGCGCGGCCGGGGGCGGGGCAGGTGTCTCGCCGCCCCCGGACGCGTGCGCGCCGCGTGCTGCCGTGCCGTGCTGCTCGGTCGTCGTCCACAGCGCGCGCGGTGTCAATACTGCGGCATTTATTACGCTTTGGAAGGACAAGAAAAGAACACGCTTGGGAATCTCGGGAACGCCCCAGACTGATCGTCATCGTGATCGTGATCGGGAACTCGAGCTCAACGTACGTACGCCGACGGTGGCGACGTCGTCAAAAATATCGACCGCCAAAATATGCGTCGAGCGCACTTTTTTTTTCTGGGATGAAAACTTGTATTACTCAATCACAAGATCCTTACAGTCATCAAAAGCTAAAGACAATGCAACTTCAGGGCCAGACCCTACCCAAGTTTTAACAAAATAAATGTTTTAACCTTAATATAATTATGTGCTAAAGTTAGTATAAAGTTGAGATACTTATTTTGGGTGCATGGAGTACGTACTTTAGAGGTCCGTAAGGCGATCTGCAAACCCAGGTTCGCTAAAATGCAGCTTTCAAATTAAAAAAAAAATCAAGATTGGTGACCCTGCCAGCCGCACAATTCATTCGCTATGCACCGTATGATTCAAGTGTGTGGGTCGACCTCTTTCCCCTGCATTAAGGAAAAAACCCTTCTTCTCTCTCCTCTTCTTCCATCTCGTGAGCGCCTCGCCTCACTCACCGCCCTCGCGAGCTATCATGTGCCCTGCATTGCCGTCCCCATCGCCAGCCCGCTCACCGCTTGTAGCGGAGGCCACCGGTCATTAGTCGCCACAACCACCACATGGCCTTGTAGCTCGTTGTGCCTCCACCCCCTTGTTGCAAACGTCGAGTAGGGTTTCAACAATGTCACCAACCATCGTCCTAGTGCGCCCATCGCATCGTCGCGTGGTAGCCACTCGCCATCTCCAGTTAAAGCTTTTTAGCTCACCACACACCCTGTTGTCATTCTGCCGTCCATACGCTTCTTCAATATGTGCCATCCGATCTCGTTGAGATCTTGCTTCTCGATTGCCCGAACATATTCGCCCACAAAGATCCACGAATCGCCGCCTGATATGTCTCCGTCGTATATACTTTTCCAAACATTTTTGCTCTTGTTTTGAAATCTAATTTGCACGATTTAAATGAAACTACCCCGGACTGACATTGTTTTCAGCAGAACTATCATGGTGTTGTTTGTGCAGAAATAAAAGTTATTGGAATTGGACGAAACTTTTTGAAGTTTTTTTATGGAATATATAAAAAATAATAGAGCAAAGACCCACTGGAGGGGGGCCACCAGGTGCCCACAAGGCATCAGGACGCACTCACCGCCTAGAGCGCGCCCTGGTGGCTTGTGGGGCCTAGGTGGCTCCACTGGCCCTAATCTCAGCACTAAATTCCTATTTCCCGAGGAAAAAAACAAAAGAAGAAGTTTCATCGCATTTGATGATACGAAGCCGCTGCCACCTCCTATTCTTCATCTAGAGGGCAGATCTGGAGTCCCGTTTTGGGCTTCGTGTTGGGAAATGTAGCATGTAATTCAAAAAAAATCCTACGCTCACGCAGGATCTACCTAGGAGATGCATAGCAATGAGAGGGGGAGAGTGTGTCCGCGTACCCTCCTAGACCGAAAGCGGAAGCGTTTGATAACGCGGTTGATGTAATCGAACTTCTTCTCGTTCCGACCGATCAAGCACCGAACGTACGACACCTCCGAGTTCTGCACACATTCAGCTCGATGACGTCCCTCGAACTCTTGATCCAGCAAAGCGTCAAGGGAGAGTTCCGTCAGCACAACGGCGTGGTGACGGTGATGGTGAAGTGATTCACGCAGGGCTTCGCCTAAGCACTACGAAGATATGACCGGAGGCGTAAACTGTGGAGGGGGCGCCGCACACGGCTAACAATTGTTGGTGTGTGTTCTAGCGATGCCCCCTCATATATATAGGTTGGAGGGGAGGAGAAGCAGCCAAGGGGGCGCCCCAAGTAGGAGGAATCCTACTTGGGGTCCTCCCAATTCGGCCTCTGTCGTGGTTCTAAGACTAACAATAGAATGGGGGTAGGTATGAGGAGGCAAGATCCCAGCTATGGCGAAGTTGTACACACAAGATTTACGAGTTCAGGCCCTTCACGGTAGAAGTAATAGCCCTACGTCTCGGTGCCCGGAGGTGGTCAACTGGATTATATGTGTGTGATGTTACAGGGGGTGCGAACCCTTGTCCCTGAGGAGGGGGCTGTCTTATATAGAGTTCGCGAGACCCCTCCCGTCCTCAGTTACAAAGGGTTCAAGGTACTGAAAGCACAAGTGCTCCCTGGGTGGTTTTGGTAATTAAGTCAACATATCTCTTGTTGGACTAACACTTTTACCTAGTATGTTTCAGATAAGTTCAACAATGGAGTGGCATGGACTAGAGGATGTGGAACCCCTTCAAGATGCTAAGGACAAAGGATTGGCTCAAGCTTCAAGATCAAGACTCTACATTTTCTATTTTAGTGATCCAAGATCACATTGAGTCTAGAGGAAAAGCCAATACTATCAAGAGGGGATGAGGTGTTGCTTAATGGCTTACTTGCTCAAAGTGCTTAGTGATATGCTCCAAAACCCTCAACTACCTTCCCACATCCACATATGACCTAAACCAAAAGTCAAACTCGGCCCCACCCATTCTATCTATCCGGCGCCACTAAGTTTCAGATGTCATAGCCACTACCACAAACCCTAGCAAATCGGTTTCACCGATAGGGATCTCAATCTCACCGAGATGGGATTGTAAACTCTGTGTAATCTCTCTGAGTTTGAGCAATCGGTACTACGAGATTACAATGCAAACCCTCTGGTTAGCTTATTACCAAAATCGGTCCCACCGAGTTTGTGTAATCGGTCTCACCGAGTTTGCCTGACCAACTCTCTGGTTAGCTTATTACCAAAATCGGTCCCACTGAGTTTGTGTAATCGGTCACACCAAGATTACGTTATGCCCTAACCCTAACCATATCGGTCCTACCGAGTTGCATCTCAGTCCCACCGAAAATCCTAATGGTCACTAGGTTTGCTGAATCGGTCCAACCGAGTTTAACCATTCGGTCCCACCGAGTTTGGCAAATTGTGTGTAACGGTTAGATTTTGTGTGGAGGCTATATATACCCCTCCACCCACTCTTCATTCGTGGAGAGAGCCATCAGAACATACCTACACTTCCAATACACATTTTCTGAGAGAGAACCACCTACACTTGTGTTGAGGTCAAGATATTCCATTCCAACCATATGAATCTTGATCTCTAGCCTTCCCCAAGTTGCTTTCCACTCAAATCTTCTTTCCACCAAATCCAAATCCTGTGAGAGAGAGTTGAGTGTTGGGGAGACTATCATTTGAAGCACAAGAGCAAGGGGTTCATCATCAACACACCATTTGTTACTTCTTGGAGAGTGGTGTCTCCTAGATTGGCTAGGTGTCACTTGGGAGCCTCCAACAAGATTGTGGAGTTGAACCAAGGAGTTTGTAAGGGCAAGGAGATCGCCTACTTCGTGAAGATCTACCGCTAGTGAGGCAAGTCCTTCGTGGGCGACGACCGTGATGGAATAGACAAGGTTGCTTCTTCGTGGACCCTTCGTGGGTGGAGCCCTCCGTGGACTCACGCAACTGTTACCCTCCGTGGATTGAAGTCTCCATCAACGTGGATGTACGATAGCACCACCTATCGGAACCACAACAAAAACATCAGTGTCTCCAATTGCGTTTGAATACTCCAAACCCTTCTCTTTACATTCTTACAAGTTGCATGCTTTACTTTCCGCTGCTCATATACTCATTGCGTGCTTGCTTGATATGTATTGTGTTTGTTAAACTTGTGCTTAAACTCCACTTAAACTTAAGAATATTAAAAACTGTAACTTTTGGCACTTAGTGTCTAATCACCCCCTCTAGACACCTCTTCTCGATCCTTTCAATTGGTATCAGAGCTTTGGTCTCCATTGCCTTGGTTTAAACACCATTGGAGGAAGATGGATGTGTTTACTTTGGGGAGTCTTAGACATAGAGTGCCTATTCTTTATGGAGAGTATTTTCATGAGTGGAAAAATGAAATGCTTGAGATTTTCAATGAATATCATTTGAACAAGTACATTACTAGCCCTTGTGCACCTCATGTTGATCCTTTGCACCCTACCCTAGATGAAGATATTGACATGATTCGCAATCTTAGAACTGTTGAGCTCATCATTAGAGGCTTGCCTAGAAACTTGATTAGATGTTTGCCTACTCTCATGTGTGCCTACACCATATGGAGATTTCTTGAGGAACGATTTCCAGATTATTCCTTGAAAAATTTAGACAAAATTCTCCATAAGTCTATTGCCTTGATTAAGATGAACTCTAGTGATCCTAGCTTTGGTGATTGTCTATTTGAGCTTTCCAATCTCATGCATGCTAAAGGAAATGTTGGAATCATTAGCGATATCATATCCGAAGCTATTAGAATTCATAAAGGTAACCATTGTGATGATCATTTATCTAATGAATTACCCTCTCTAGGAATTGATCAATCACAAGATGATGTTGAACATGGATACTATGATGAAGATGATGATAGTGACTATGATCTTGATGATGCAATGAGGCATTTTGGTCTTATGGCAAATCTTCGCGGCTACATGGCTGGAGGAAAGGAATGGGTCCTTGATAGTGGATGTACTGATCATATGACCAGAGATAAAGATATGTTCCGTGAGCTTGCTGAAAACGACGACCCTCGAAAATATGTCACTTTTGGTGATAATTCAAAGGGTAAGGTGGTTGGCCTTGGTAAGGTGGCCGTCTCACATGATAGCTCCATACAAAATGTCATGCTCGTTGAATCCCTTGGATACAATTTACTTTCAGTTTCTAGACTTGCAGATTTCGGTTTCAATGTCTTATTCACTGAAGTAGATTGCCAAGTGTTTCATAGAGACAATCATAAAATGGTCTTTACCGGTATACGTAGAGGAGATCTTTACATTGTTGATTTCACTAAAAAGGCTCAACCTAGAACTTGCTTAATTAACAAATCTTCTAAAGGCTGGTTGTGGCATAGAAGACTAGGTCATGTTGGTATGCGAAATCTTGATAAGCTTATTAAAGGTGATCATATCCTTGAAATAAAAGATGTCATATTTGACAAGGATAGACTTTGTAGTGCTTGTCAAGCAGGGAAACAAGTTGGAGGAAGTCACCGCGCGAAGAATATCATGACCACAAGAAGACCACTCGAGCTACTTCACATGGATCTCTTTGGTCCAAATGCCTACAAGAGTCTCGGTGGTAACTCATTTGGTCTAGTCATAGTTGATGATTTTTCAAGATTTACGTGGGTGTTCTTTCTTGATGACAAATCGCAGGTCCAAAAGATCTTCAAAAACTTCGCTAGGAAGGCCCAAAATCAGTTTGACGTGAAGATCAAGAAGGTTCGGAGCGACAACAGAACGGAGTTCAAGAACACAAATGTGGACACCTTTCTTGACGAAGAAGGGATTTCACACAAGTTCTCGGCTACGTACACACCTCAACAAAATGGAGTTGTTGAAAGGAAGAATCGGACTCTTATCGAGATGGCAAGAATGATGCTTGATGAGTACAAAACGCCAAAGCACTTTTGGGCGGAAGCGGTTGAGACAGCTTGTCATGCAAAAAATCGCTTGTATCTTCACAAGCTACTCGGCAAGACGGCATACGAGCTTCTCACCGGTAACAAACCCCAAGTTGGATACTTTCGAGTATTCGGCTCAAAGTGCTACATTCTTGATAAGCATCGTCATTCTAAATTTGCTCCTAAATCTCATGAAGGTTTCCTACTTAGTTATGGCTCAAACTCTCACACTTACCGTGTCTACAACAATTTCACCCGAAAGGTTGAAGAGACGGTAGATGTGAAGTTTGATGAATCTAACGGCTCGCAAGTAGAGCAATTGCCAATTGATGTAGGAGACAAAGACCCTTCGGAAGCAATTCAAGACTTGTCCATTGGCAAGATTCGTCCAAAGGAAGTGAAGGAGAGTACCTTGTTCGTCCAAGTGGAAGCTTCTACCTCACGACAAGGTGAACCAAGAGTTGATACGGAAGCATCGACAAGTGGCACACGCCAAGATGAAGAAAACGAGGAAGCGCACCAAGATGAACATCAACAACCTCCTTCTCCACCACGACAAGAGAACGACAACGTCAACAATGAAGAAGGCCAAGAAGAAGCACAAGATGAAGAGGATGTTCCACCCCGACCCAAGCAAAAGCTTTCACGAGTTCGAGCAAGAATTGCTAAGGATCATCCCGTCGAGCAAATCTACAATGATATCCAAACCGGGAGAATCACTCGCTCTAAAACTCGTTTAGCTAACTTTTGTGAACATTACTCATTCATCTCTAGCATTGAACCTATGAAGGTTGAAGAAGCATTGGAGGAACCGGACTGGATAAGCGCTATGCATGAAGAGCTACACAACTTTGAGAGAAATCAAGTGTGGACATTGGTCGAGAAGCCCGACAACAACCACAACATCATTTGTACCAAATGGGTGTTCGCAACAAGCAAGATGAAGATGGACAAGTGGTTCGCAACAAAGCACGTCTCATCGCCCAAGGCTACACACAAGTTGAAGGTATGGACTATGGTGAGACATATGCTCCCGTTGCTAGACTTGAGTCCATTCGCATCTTACTTGCTTATGCTAATCACCATGATATCACCTTGTACCAAATGGACATTAAAAGTGTTTTTCTAAATGGCAAAATTGTGGAGGAAGTTTATGTTAAGCAACCTCCCGGCTTCGTCAATCCTAAGAAACCTAATCATGTTTACAAACTTCACAAAGCCCTTTATGGTCTTAAACAAGCTCCTAGAGCATGGTATAAATGCTTGACCAAGTTCCTTATTGAAAAATGCTTTGAAATTGGTAAAATTTATTCTACTCTTTTTACTAAAAGGGTTAATGGAGAACTATTTGTGTGCCAAATTTATGTTGATGATATCATATTTGGTTCAACTAACCCTCATTTTAGTGAGAAGTTTGTAAAGCTAATGTCGGAGAAGTTTGAGATGTCTATGATGAGTGAACTTAAATTCTTTCTCGGTTTGCAAATCAAGCAAACTAAGGAAGGTACCTTTGTCTCTCAAATGAAGTACACCAAGGACTTATTCAAGAAGCTCAATATGCAAGAATGCAAAGGTATGACTACACCCATGCCTACTATTGGACATCTTGATTTGACCAAAGATGGTGAACCGGTTGATCAAAAGGTTTAGCGCTCTATGATTGGTTCATTGTTATATCTATGTGCCTCTCATCCCGATATTATGCTAAGTGTGTGCATGTGTGCACGATATCAAGCTGCTCCTAAAGAGTGTCATCTTAAGGCTGTGAAAAGGATAGTGAGATACCTAATCCATACACCAAATTTTGGCATTTGGTATCCTAAGAGGTCCTCTTTTGATCTTGTTGGCTACTCCGATTCGGACTATGCCGAAGACAAGGTTGATAGAAAATCCACTTCGGGTACTTGTCAATTCCTTGGTAGATCTCTTGTGTCTTGGTCTTCCAAGAAACAAAACTCGGTATCCTTATCCACCGCCGAAGCGGAATACATTGCCGCTGGTTCATGTTGTGCTCAATTACTTTGGATGACCCAAACTCTTAAAGATTATGGGATATATGTGAAACATGTTCCATTGCTATGTGACAATGAAAGTGCTATTAAGATTGCTCACAATCCCGTGCAACATTCTCGAACTAAGCATATTGAAGTTCGTCATCATTTCATTCGAGATCATGTTGCAAAAGGGGACATTAACCTTAAGCATGTTCGCACCGATAAGCAATTGGCGTATATATTCACTAAACCACTTGATGAGAAAGTGTTTTGCAGGTTGAGAGGTGAATTGAACACCATTGATGCTTCAAACTTGGAGTAGGAACTCCATTTGATACATGCGGGGCATGAGCCTATGACTAATCCTCGATATTTCTCTTATGATGCTATTCATATGTCTTGGATATATTTGTACCTTGCATGTTATGTAACCCGTGTAGGTACTTGGTTGAATCTAAATCTATGAGATTACAACTCACTCACATCTTGAGCAATCTCTACATCACGAAGTCTCTACACAATGGTGGTTGAATACAAGGAAGCACGAAACCATTCAAACATATCCTTTGGCAAATTCTATGTTGAGTCTTATGATTGTCATTTTGGATACACAAGTGCTCTTCCTTGCAAAGCTAACCCATGTAGGTATATGAACTCAAACTCCAAGTGGTGCTCCCAACCCTTGATGAACTACATCAACCTACCCACACAAGTTCAACTACATGAGCAAGATCAACACCACCACCCAAGGTATGTTATTCCATCTTAGAGAAGCTTTACTCCAAGTCATGAGTCAAAGCAACTTGACAAGATGTGAATACATCAAAAGGCTTAAACGAAAAATGGTAACCCCATTTTGAGCTTAAACGATGAGTATGACCTATGATCAAGTGCTCTCACTTGACTCCTAAGTCAATATACTCTAACATAGGTGACTTTGTCGCCGACCATCTCTAGATGAAGTTCTCGTGTGTCTCTCCGTGATTTTGTCTCTTGCATATTTGTTTCCCCTTTCAAAAAAAAAACTTCATCTAGAACTTTTAGTTTCTTTTCTTTCCTTTTTGTTCTGCATTTTCTGCATCCAATTCATTGCAAATCTTTCAGTAAATTCCTTGCATATCCTTGTGAGATCTTACTTGTCTAGTGAGCTGAGGTGACAAGTGGTTTCACTCTAATGAACTCGGTCACACCAGTTTGTTCTCTTTCGGCCCAACCGAAATCTTTCGGTGCAACCGAAGCACACAACTCGGAGTCACCGATTCCACCACAGGAAAACCAACTTGCCACTTATTCCTGATTTCTGTTTGCTCCAGCTCCACTCAATGATTCTTGTCCTCTACCAGCATCATATTAGACATGCTGCTTTGCTCTGTGACTCGAGGACCAACCCATTTGTATCACATGTCCAGAAGAGCCCTTCTTGGAAATTGATGTCAAAGGGGGAGAGAGAGATCACATCAAAGCTTAATCCTTCCTATAGGGGGAGAAAGAGAGAATACTCAGGGGGAGAGAGTTTCTCAACTAGGAGAAAGTAATATCATCAAAGACCCCAGATGCTTGGTGTTCAAGAGGAGAGATGTCACATGTCTTTAAGAGGGGAAAGACATGTTTGGTTGCTTGCTTTAGCTCAAGCTCTGTTGTTTCCTTTTTTGTTGCTCTAATTTTCTGTTCCCTATCTTCTCCCAATATCCCATGTAGATTCAGGGGGAGCAAGACATCTAAGGGAAGGAAATCTCTGATTTTATTGCATATCTTTACCTTTGGGGACATGTCTATATCCAATGTGGTACTTAGTACTCACTCTACATGTCATCCCAGTCTTGGTTCTCTTGTGGTTTCTCTTGCTTGCTCTGGTCAGTAGGTGTATCTGTGTTATTTAACCTTGTTTGCGCAGGTTCATCCCATCCTAAGCCAACTCAAGACCACAAGGTAAGTATATGCATCACAGTCATGTGTATGAGAAGTTCTTGCTGATGTACATACTATTTGCAAGAAGGACTCATGAGCATGAAGGTACATTTCTCACATTCACATCATTTGCTCTGATGCATATAGCCAAGATACATGTAACACATTGCTTACTCTATCATGTTTACGCATTCACATGCTCCTATATTCAATATTCACATGATTGCATACATGTAGGGGGAGCCTATGTATGTTACATGTCTTTCCAAAGCTTTACTTGCTATTCTCTATATCTTTATCTAAAGCTTTGATGTATGTTGTCATCAATTACCAAAAGGGGGGAGATTGAAAGCACAAGTGCTCCCTGGGTGGTTTTGGTAATTAATGTCAACATATCTCTTGTTGGACTAACACTTTTACCTAGTATGTTTCAGATAAGTTCAACAATGGAGTGGCATGGACTAGAGGATGTGGAAACCCTTCAAGATGCTAAGGACAAAGGATTGGCTCAAGCTTCAAGATCAAGACTCTACATTTTCTATTTTAGTGATCCAAGATCACATTGAGTCTATAGGAAAAGCCAATACTATCAAGAGGGGATGAGGTGTTGCTTAATGGCTTGCTTGCTCAAAGTGCTTAGTGATATGCTCCAAAACCCTCAACTACCTTCCCACATCCACATATGACCTAAACCAAAAGTCAAACTCGACCCCACCGATTCTATCTATCCCGCGCCACCGAGTTTCAGATGTCATAGCCACTGCCACAAACCCTAGCAAATCGGTTTCACCGATAGGGATCTCGGTCTCACTGAGATGGGATTGTAATCTCTCTGTGTATGTCCATTACCAAAATCGGTCTCACCGAGTTTGAGCAATCGGTACTACCGAGATTACAATGCAAACCCTCTGGTTAGCTTATTACCAAAATCGGTCCCATCGAGTTTGTGTAATCGGTCTCACCGAGTTTGCCTGACCAACTCTCTGGTTAGCTTATTACCAAAATCGGTCCCACCCATTTGTGTAATCGGTCACACCGAGATTACGTTATGCCCTAACCCTAACCATATCGGTCCTACCGAGTTGCATCTCAGTCCCACCAAAAATCCTAATGGTCACTAGGTTTGCTGAATCGGTCCGACCAAGTTTAACCATTCGGTCTCACCGAGTTTGGCAAATTGTGTGTAACGGTTAGATTTTGTGTGGAGGCTATATATACCCCTCCAACCACTCTTCATTCGTGGAGAGAGCCATCAAAACATACCTACACTTCCAATACACATTTTTTGAGAGAGAACCACCTACACTTGTGTTGAGGTCAAGATATTCCATTCCAACCATATGAATCTTGATCTCTAGCCTTCCCCAAGTTGCTTTCCACTCAAATCTTCTTTCCACCAAATCCAAATCCTGTGAGAGAGAGTTGAGTGTTGGGGAGACTATCATTTGAATCACAAGAGCAAGGGGTTCATCATCAACACACCATTTGTTACTTCTTGGAGAGTGGTGTCTCCTAGATTGGCTAGGTGTCACTTGGGAGCCTCCAACAAGATTGTGGAGTTGAACCAAGGAGTTTGTAAGGGCAAGGAGATCGCCTACTTCGTGAAGATCTACCGCTAGTGAGGCAAGTCCTTCGTGGGCGACGGCCGTGATGGAATAGACAAGGTTGCTTCTTCATGGACCCTTCGTTGGTGGAGCCCTCCATGGACTCGCGCAACCGGTACCCTCCGTGGGTTGAAGTCTCCATCAACGTGGATGTACGATAGCACCACCTATCGGAACCACGACAAAAACATCCGTGTCTCCAATTGCGTTTGAATACTCCAAACCCTTCTCTTTACATTCTTGCAAGTTGCATGCTTTACTTTTCGCTGCTCACATACTCATTGCATGCTTGCTTGATATGTATTGTGTTTGTTAAACTTGTGCTTAAACTCCACTTAAAATTAAGAATATTAAAAACTGCAACTTTTGGCACTTAGTGTCTAATCACCCACCCTCTAGACACCTCTTCTCGATCCTTTCAGGTACATAAAGATGGGGCATTTCTGGTAACGCTAGTAATAAAGTGACATAAATGATCATCAAGTCTACAGAGTAAACGCCTGACCATTGCTTTTCAGAGTGGCTTTCGATCTTATATCTGTTAAGTGGTCATTGCTATGGTCGAGTGACATTGAGTCTTCCGAGTGGAACGTTTCTGGTCAAGTGGATGATGGTATCCCTTGAATGCTTCTGACTTTAGGGTGATGTCCTAGGGGAGGGTGTCTAGGCTAGGTCTATGACCCTACCCTAGGTACATAGCTTCATCGTTAGCCCCCAAATGGTTCAGGGTTCGAGTGGAGAAGGAGGTGAGAATACTTCTGACTCAATTTTTGCGCTTCAGAAGCGTCTTGTTAGGATCAATGTACAACATGATGGCTTCAACTTCTTTTTCAGTTGTCTTGATCCATTCTTAGTTTGTTGAATGAACTTTTGCTGATAAACTTCGAGTGTTGATACGAAAGAAATCTTTAGTCTGACAGATTGCTCTGCAGTTCCCGGATCTTGTGGGATTCGAAATTTTGGGAAGCGCGCAGGACGGAGGAGGCCACAGTAACCGGGATGGATTAGGCAGGGGCGCCTCGATCACTGCGCGCCTTTTTTGCCATGTACCGAGCGAGCACCAGTTGTGGGATTTGACAGGATCGCCCGGGCCCAGTCGTCAGTCACTCGGAAGGGACTCCATATAAGACGTCGGGCTGGGGGATTTTGCACAAAGCGTCTCAATTTCTCCTTATTCCTCCTTCGTTCCTTCACTACTTCTGTCTTCACTTTCGGCGCTGCCGCCCACCTCGAGCCCATTCTGTCGTAATGGGGAAGGACAAGACCGCCGCTCTGGAGCATGCGAAGAAAGCGACGACGAAGGCGAATGCGAAGGCGAAGGGGAAGAAGACGAGCCGGGGCGGATCGTTGTCAAGATCTGCCCTGCCGCGCGGCTGGATCCAGGGCGACTGGATCCGGTCGACCATTGTGAAAGAGGACATGGAAGATCTGGTGGACGGAGGACTGATTGCCCATGAGTCTTGGCGGCTTCTGTGGGACGAGACTGAGCCGCAACCACAAGAAGGTGAGTGTGTCCTGCTGGCCACCCACGTCGACCGCGGATTTTCTTTGCCCCCATCCTTTCTTCCGAGGGTTTCTGAATTTCTTCGGGGCTCAACTTCATCACTTCTCCCCCAACACTATCACATATCTCGCTGCCTATGTGTCCATGTGTGAGAATTTTCTGGGATGTCGACCACACTGGGGCCTGTTCAAACACATTTTCACCTGCCGCTCCCAGTCGGTAAAGAAAGCCAATTCGAGTGATGAGAGAACACATGTGATTCAGATGTGTGGGGGTTTAGGGATCCAAATGAGAAACAAGAGCACTTTCCTACCATGATTCTTCCCGATTCCGTCAGGGGGTGGCAGTCGACCTGGTTCTACTGTAAGGATGAACCGACTCCTGGTCAGTCAACTGGTCTCCCTCCGTATTCCACTGACCGAGTAGAGAAGCCTTCTTCGTTGAGAGTGACTCCAGAGGAGAAAGAGGAGGTTGCTATGTTGGTCGAGCGAGTGGTACAACTTGTCTGTGATGGCGTGACCGGTATGGATTTGCTAGAAGCTTTCCTGAGTCGACGCATTCAACTGCTCCAAGCTCGTGACCACCCAATGTGGTTGTACTCGGGCATTGAGGACACCACTCGGATCCATCTGGAAGCAGTCAGTGCAGAGACGGTGGAGCTGTGGCTGCAAGGCATCACTAGGAGTAAGGACAACCCCAGGGGGTCTAGAAGGGTTCTCCCACTCGACAACACCACTTAGCCAGACAAGGTTTGATTCTTTCCTTCTGAGTATACTTTGCTCTAACATGCATTAGCTTTGGAGATTGACGAATATCCACTTGACTCTATCCTTTGCAGACCTTCACTGAGCTGTACTCGATGCCCAACGGAGAACAAGAGCAAGAGGGAGAGGTGAGTGGGGGTGACAGCGGCGACTAGCACTCGAACAGAGATGGATACAAGGAGAGCGAAGACTCAAGCAGTGGCGAGGAAGTCGACTCTCTGCCTCGCACAGAGAGGCGCTCCAAGCAGAGGCAGGACCCAGCAAGCATTCGGGGCAAAACGACTCCTCCGACTGGTCAGCCTTTAAAGTGCACTCGGACGACTTCCCCTGTTGTCGACTGAAAAGGCTCCAAAGCAGCAAAAAGTTGCAGAACCAGAGCCTTGGAAGACCCTGCCCAACATCAAGATCAATGTCTCCGTCGCTTCTGTGTAAGTGTCTTGCCCCCACTTTTCGATCGAGGACTTGTGCTGTTGACTCTCTTTCTCATTTGTCCGAGTGAATCTTGAAACTTGCAGAGCTGCTACTTCTGAGACTTCTGCTTACAGGGATGGTGATGAGAACGTAGAAGACACGGTCACTTCTAACCCGGGTATGACTTTTGCAAACTTGTCTTTGCTTTCTCATCCATTTTGTTGACCGACTGAATTCTGACGACTAATCCTTTCTGTAGCTCCTCATGTCATTGATCTTCCAGATGACAACGAGGATGTACCACTGAGGCCCAGGAGGAATAAGAAGGCATCAACTGGCAAGACGTCCCAATCGGTGCCGGTGGCGGAGCCAGTGATTCAACAACCCGAAGATGTGACTCGGGCTTCTGTTACTTTCGTTGCTCCAGTATCAAGTGAACGCCCCACATCGTCGACTGCACCAGTGCTTGCTTCAACTATCCAGCCCCATGTCCCGGAACTTCAAGCTGCCGCGACTAAACCATCAACCCCGTTCTTCACTACACATCACGTTTTAGAAGACCAGGCAGGCGCCGCTGCAGAAGCCATACACCAAGCTGGCATAATGATGGAGCGGGTGAAGGTGGTTGTCAGTGTCAAAACCGGCAGATCTCGGGTAGGGGGTCCCGAACTGTGCGTCTAAGGTGGATGGTAACAGGAGGCAGGGGACACGATGTTTACCCAGGTCCGGGCCCTCTTGATGGAGGTAATACCCTACGTCCTGCTTGATTGATATTAATGATATGAGTATTACAAGAGTTGATCTACCACGAGATCGTAGAGGCTAAACCCTAGAAGCTAGCTATGGTATGATTGTTGTTGTCCTATGGACTAAAACCCTCTGGTTTATATAGACACCGGAGGGGGCTAGGGTTACACAAAGTCGGTTACAAGGGAGGAGATCTACATATCCGTATTGCCTAGCTTGCCTTCCACACCAAGGAGAGTCCCATCCGGACACAGGACGGAGTCTTTAATCTTGTATCTTCATACTCCAATAGTCCGGCCAAAGGATATAGTCCGGCTGTCCGGAGACCCCCTAATCTAGGACTCCCTCAGTAGCCCCTGAACCAGGCTTCAATGACGATGAGTCCGGCGTGCAGTTTTGTCTTAGGCATTGCAAGGCGGGTTCTTCTTCCGAATACTCCATAGAAGATTTGGAACTCAAGGATAGTGTCCGGCTCTGCAAAACAAGTTCCACATACCACCGTAGAGAGAATAATATTTCCACAAATCCAGTCTACTGACACGTTTGACAGCATGACATCATGCCATGGCACGGTCATTATTCAAACCATTTTTCTCAACCGGCACTGCACATATCGCGAGGCAATTTTCTTGACACGTCTTGTCGAAGCAGAGATCGTGTCCCCCTTATTACGGTATTCTCATCAATACGGACGTGGGTAACCCAATCGTGCCCGTTGGTATGACTCCTCGATTTTAGGCAAGTCCCAAACGGCTATGAGGAGGACGCTTGATATTCACCCTCTTTATAAAGAGGCCAAGGCCTGTCCTTTTTTCCCTCGCACTCAATCGAATCCTCCCCCCACCTCAAGTTCCAACTCCCAAGGCTCAGGTCAGGCGCTTCGGATCTTCAACCATGTCCGAATCCAACCTTCAAGGTCGGTGGATGCCTTCCTCTGTCACAGAGGAAGACATCAAGAAGCTAAGAGAGGCCAAGTATTTGACCGCCGAAATCTCGCACAGGCTGCCTGCCCGAGGGCAGGTCATCCCCACTCCCGAACCCAACGAGAGTGTTGTGTTCATCTCTCACTTCCTCCGAGGGCTAGGCCTTGCTCTGGATCCCTTAGTTAGGGGGCTCATGTTCTATTATGGGCTGGATTTCCATGATCTGGCCCCGGATTCCCTCCTTCACATCTCGTCGTTCATCGTCGTGTGTGAGGCCTTCCTTAGCATTACCCCACACTTCGGCCTGTGGCTCAAGACTTTCAATGTGAAGCTGAAGATGATCAAGGGGCGTCACGCAGAGTGCGGAGGTGCCGCAATAAGCAAAAGTGCTGATGTTCCGTGGCTAGAGGGTTCCTTCCCAGAGGTGTCCGGTTTATGGCAACGGGAGTGGTTTTATATCACAGATCCCCGAAGTGTCAAGTGGGTAGCCGCCCCTGCCTTTCGCTTGGGCCCTCCACCACAACTGACGTCATGGATCAACAAGGGGCTGGACTGGGGGCTAGTAAATGATGTGCCGATATTGCAGAGTCACATCCGAGATCTCCTTGAGAGAGATGTCAGCCTGGTCATGGTAATGCAAGTCATGCTAGTTCGTCGAGTCCAGCCTTGCAAACGTCGACCCCTCCGTATGTGGGAATTAAACCCGGAAGGACCGCGAACTATTCAGCACTTCCTCGGCATGACGCTCGAAGAGATGTACAAATTGTTCTTCGGACCCCAAATAGAGTGTCCGGACACCACCGAGGATGCGGGTCTGAGCTGTAATCGCCCCGATACCCAAGTAAGTAATCCCATGGCTGAACATGATGTCTTTCTATTTATCATAACATCATTATGAAAAGTCGCTCTTTTACCAGGACTGGATAACAAAGGCGAAGATGATCAGGTGTTCGCCCCCCCTTCCTGAAGGCTCGTCCAATCCAGTACTAGACAGAATGCTTGAGCCGACGCCTTATCAGGCGCCCTCAGAGGAAGATAAATGGGGGAATAAAGAGGCTGAAAGCGGGCCTCAATCACTATTCGTCCAAACCGGGGGAGTTAGCGCCTCCACGAAGGAGGATAGCTAGGGAGAAGAATCTGAAATTCCCTCTCCCCAAGGAAGGAAGAGGACCACCTCAGAAGACCCGGAAACAAAGGTTTCCAAACGGGGGAAGAAATCTCCGCTAGAGGGCCCTGCCTCGGAGGGTACTATTGCCGTACAGTGTCCGCAAGGGGATCAGCCCTCTACCGAGCTGTAAGTAAACAAAAAGTACTTAATAGTAAAAACATCTTACATTACTTCTGAAGATAATAACCGAAGCATATATCTTGCAGTTCGGATCGTAGCCCTTCTCGATAGAGTTCGTCTTTGGGGGATCTTCTTCCGAAGATGATGGAGAGCAAAACACCTCCCCCTGCCACCCCACCTCATGAGGCGGGCGACCCTAAAGTGTCGTCGCGGAGGGTTTCTCCTGATCCACCAAGGCCAGAAGGTAATCCTTTGGCCACCCGAAGTCCCCAGTATTCGGCTCCTAAAGAGAGCAACAGAAAGAGTCTGGAACCGTACAATGTGCGGTCGGACGCACTGAAGGGTCTTCTGGAGCAAGCGGCCATCTCAGAAGCGCATCATACGCTAATGGGTACGATGATTGAAAGGATTTCATCCGTCGAAAGAGGGTTGCATGAAGCTTTTATGAGTCTGCTGAAGGTCTTTGAGGTACGTGAAATAGTGTATGTTTTTGACAGTACCGCACACGTTAGGTGTGCCCTATGCAGATAGTAGCCCCTGAGACTCTGGTTGCCGTCGAGAACGGCGGCAAACAGAGGATCATAGTCCTAGGTAATAATCAGACTGCCTTCATGTGCAGGTGGCTGAAGGTCCAGTGGCTAGCCGGACTGATGAGTTTGTCGAGCTAAAGCGGCAATTTGATGCGGCAGATGCCGACATCGTGCTTGTCAACAAGCGGCTTGACGAGGCACAGGGTATGTGATTTCTCCGGTGATCAACACATAGTAAGAGGAGCATGATGCCAGTATCTTTAATATGTTGTGACTGCAAATGGAGCTGCCACCGTGGAGACCCTTCGGGCGGAACTTGCCCAAGCCAAGGAACAAGCCAGAAATAGCGATGCGGCCGCTCTAAAGGCGGTCGAAGAGCTGAGGGCCGAACAGGTCGTGCATTGCCAAGGCAAGGAAAGAATATCCAAGATGGCCGTTGAGTTGAAAGATCCCGCTGACCGTTACCAACTTCTTGAAAAAGAAAGCCGAGCGAAGGCGACGGACCTGGAGAAGGCCATGGTAGCTGTCGGTGTCAAAACCGGCTGATCTCGGGTAGGGGGTCCCAAACTGTGCGTCTAGGCAGATGGTAACAAGAGGCAGGGGACACGATGTTTTACCTAGGTTCGGGCCCTCTTGATGGAGGTAAAACCCTATGTCCTGCTTGATTTATTCTTGATGATATGAGTATTACAAGAGTTGATCTACCACGAGATCGGAGAGGCTAAACCCTAGAAGCTAGCCTATGGTATGATTGTCTGTTATTGTGTCCTATGGACTAAAACCCTCCGGTTTATATAGACACCGGAGAGGGTTAGGGTTACACAAGGTCGGTTACAAAGGAGGAGATATCCATATCCGTACTGCCTAGCTTGCCTTCCACGCCAAGTAGAGTCCCATCCGGACACGGGACGAAGTCTTCAATCTTGTATCTTCATAGTCCAACAGTCCGGCCAAAGGATATAGTTCGGCCGTTCGGAGACCCCCTAATCCAGGACTCCCTCATTAGCCCCTAAACCAGGCTTCAATGACGATGAGTCCGGCACGCAGTGTTGTCTTCGGCATTGCAATGCGGGTTCCTCCTCCGAACACATCACAGAAGAGTTTGAATACCAGGATAGTGTCCAACCCTGCAAAATAAATTCCACATACCACCGTAGAGAGAATAATATTTCCACAAATCTTAATCTGCTGACATGCTTTGGCAACATGACATCAGGCCATGGCTCGGTGATTATTCAAACCATTTTTTTCCAACCAGCTGCACTCATAACGCGAGGCGGTTTCTTGACACGTCTTGTCAAAGCAGAGATCGTGTTCCCCTAATTACGGGATTCTCATCAATACGGTCGTGGGTAACCCAACCGTTCCTAGGACTCCTAGATTTTAGGCAAGTCCCAAACGACCACTAGGAGGACGCTTGATATTCACCCTCTTTATAAAGGGACAAGGCTTTTACTTTTTTCCCTCCCTTGCTCAATCGAATCCTTCCCCCGCCTCGAGTTCTAACACCCAAAGCCCAGGTCAGGTGCTTCGGACCTTCAATCATGTATGGATCTAGCCTTCAAGGCTGATGGATGCCCTCCTCCGTTACGGAATAGGATATGAAGAAGTTGAGGGAGGCCAGATACCTGACCGCCGAGGTTTCGCATCGGCTGCCTGCTCGAGGGCAGGTTGTCCCTACTCTCGAACCCAACGAGAACGTTGTGTTCATCTCCCACTTCCTCCGAGGTCTTGGCCTCACTCTGGATCCCTTCGTTAGGGGTTTGATGTTCTATTACGGGCTAGATCCACGATCTAGCCTCGGACTCCTTTCTACACATCTCGGCATTTATTGTCGTATGTGAGGCCTTCCTCCGCATTACCCCTCACTTCGGCCTGTGGCTTAAGACCTTTGACGTGAAGCCAAAGATGCTCGAGGGGCAGCATGTAGCGTGCGGAGGCACATTAATAAGCAAGATTGCTGGAGCTCCATGGCCAAAGGGTTCCTTTCCAGAGGTGTCTGGATTATGGCAACGGGAGTGGTTTTACATCACAGCTCCCAGAAGTGCCAAGTGGGTGGCTGCCCCTGCTTTCCGCTCGGGCCCTCCACCACAACTGATGTCATGGATCAACAGAGGGCTGAGCTGGGGTCCAGCCAAGGACGTGCCCATATTGCAAAACTGTATTTAAGATCTCTTCGAAGGAGATTTCAGTCTGGTTACGGTGGTGCAAGTCATGCTGGTTCGTCGAGTCCAGCCTTGCAAACGCCGGCCCCTCCGCATGTGGGAGTTCAACCCAGAAGGACCATGCACTATTCAGAATTTCCTCGGCCTGACGCACGAGGAGATGTATAAATCATTCTTCGGACCCCAAATAGAGTATCCGGATACTACTGAGGACGTGGGCCTGAGCAGCAACCGCACAGCCGACCAAGTAAGTAATCCTCTAGCCGAACACACCGTCTTTCATTTATCATGACATCATTCTGAGAAATCGCTCTTTGACCAGGACTGGCTAACAAAGGCAAAGATGATTCGGTGTTCGGCCCCCCTTCCTAAGGGTTTGGAAAATCCGGTACCGGAAAAGATGCTCGAGTTAGCACCTTGCTCGGAGCCCTCAAAGGAAGATAAAGGGGGGGGGGGGGAATAATGAGGGCGAAAGCGGGCCTCCACCACTACCTATTCCAACCGAGGGAACGAGTGCCTCCGTGAGGGAGGATAACCAAAGGGAGGAATCTAACATTCTCTCACCCCGGGGAAGGAAGAGGACTACCTCTGAAGATCCGGAAACCAAGGTTTCTAAACAGGAGAAGAAATCTCCACCAGAGGGTCCTGCCTTGGAGGGTGCTCTTACCGCACAAAGTCCGCGTGGAGATCAGCCCTCTAACGAGCTGTAAGTAATCAAAAAGTACTTTAATAGTGAAAATATACTACCTTACCTCTGAGGAAAATAACCGAAGCATTTATCTAGCAGTTCGGATCTTAGCCCTTCTCAGTAGAGCTCGTCTTCGGGGGATCTTCTTCCGGAGATGATGGAGAGAGAAACGCCTCCCCCGGACTCTCCCGCTCAAGAAGCGAGTGACCTTGAAGTGTCGTCATGGAGGGCCTCGTCGGATCAAGTGAGGCCAGAAGATAATCCTATGGTCGCCCGAAGTTCCCAGTATCCGGCTCTTGAAGAGAGCAGCCAAAAGAATACGACACCGTCTGGTATGCGGTCGAACGCACTGAGGGATCTGCTAGAGCGAGCAACTATCTCAGAAGAATACCGTACATTGATGGGTACAGTGATTGAAAGGATTTCGTCTGCCAAAAGCGGGTTGCATGAAGCCTTTATGAGTCTACTGACGGGTTTTGAGGTACGTGAAATGATATACATCTGTGATAGTATTGCACATTTTTAGGTGTGCCCTGTGTAGATAGTAGCCCCTGAGACTCTGGTTGTCGCCAAGGACGGCGGCAAACAGAGGATTGTAGTCCCAGGTAATAACCATACCGCTTTATGTGCAGGTGGTGGAAGCTCCGGTGGCTAGCCGGACTAATGAGTTTGCCGAACTGAAGCGGCAACTGGATGCGGCGGATGCCGACATCGAGCTTGTTAACAAGAGGCTTCATGAGGCACATGGTAAGTGATATTTTCTAGCGAATGTCACATAGTAAGAGCAGCGTGATGCCAATATCTTTAATATTTTGTGACTGCAGATGGAGCTGCCACCGTGGAAACCCTTCGGGCGGAACTTGCCCGAGCCAAAGAAGAAGCAAGGAGTAGTAATGCGGCTGCTTTGAAGGCGGCCGAAGAGTTGAGAGCCGAGAAGGCCGTGCATTGCAACAGCAAAGAGAAAATGGCCAAGATGGCTGTCAAGTTAAAAGACACTGCCGACCGTTGCCAGTTCCTTGAAGAAGAAAACCGAGCAAAGGCGACGGACCTTGAAAAGGCCATGATGGTGACCAAAGACACCCGCTCTGCTATGAGAGTGAAGAAGGAGGAACTGCGTGAAGCCTGTGATATTGTGGCTGGGAAGCCCTTTTTGCTGCGGAGGAAGTTCGGAGATCCGCGGTATGCCCCTTTGGATCGGCTGTGGAGTTCGGCGGACTCATATCTAGACTTGGCGGCGAGCGCTGTCGATGCGGCCGAATACTTCCGAGATCAAACAGATCGGGAAGTGGACAAGCTGTTCTGGTCGTAGTTCAACGTGCCAGAGCGTCCGCTTCCATTGACCGATCAGCTAGCTGAATGGGCCGAACTCAATAGGTTGTCCGGACTTGCCATGAGGTCCGTCGTAGATCATCTGTGGCCAGAAAAGCCGAAGCCGAACAGCTATTTCAGCTCAGTGCAGCAGTTCCTTGGTGCGGTGCCGCACATCAATGCGATGAAGAGGTCGGCGTGCATAGAAGGCTCGCGGATGGCCCTTGCCCATGTCAAAGCATACTGGGCAGAGATGGATGCTACCACTGTCGCGGCACAGGGTTCGGCCATAGGCCGAGTGGCTGCCGAGCACTATTTTGAAGAAGTTCTTGAGGGTGCTCGTTTGATAGAGGCCCAGTGCTCGAAGAATATTATGTTTGAATGACATGTATTCCCATTGTAAAAACAATGTTTTTATTGAATTTATCAAGGCTGTATTTATACTTGTGCCCGAAAGTATTGTGATGCCTCCTGTGCGGCCGTTTATGTATACATGTGTATAACCTGAAAGATTGCAGTCGTCGACTTCAGCCCCCACGCATATTATGCGGGGGTGTTCGCAGAAGACGCGTGTTCACACTTAATCCAATGTCTTGGTCCTAATAAGGAGGTGATAGCGCAACGAACTAGGCAACCGGACTATAATGCTTTAACACTTTCACTTAGCCATAGGAGTTTGACAGTGGGGCTACTATATAGCCCCTGGTGGCTCCGCACTCTCCCGAATTCGGGGTGCGTACATGCCTGGCCGGGAAACGGCCCTTTGTTAAGGCGGAGGAATTCTAACATTCTGATAGGTCATCGAGTGGTTGACCAGTCTCACGCTAGATCATGACAGTCAGTTTTCGGCTTTCTCTACTGAGGTGCTCGTCCGGATGAACCGGGGCACAATCGTAGTAGTTCTCCTGGTGCCTCCTTAGCCGATAGAGCGGAACATAAGGCAGCATAACACAGGAGCCGGGCAAACCCAACATTTGACCAAAGACATGATTCGGAGCTGATGCATATAAGGCCAAACTTGCGACACCGAACCCTCCCTAAGGTATTCGGTCTTTATGGTATAAACTGGGCCTAAAATAGTGCCCTTTGTAAGAAGCCCCTGGTGTCCAGGTACGTGCATTATTCTGATGTGGCCACATGCCATGACGTCAGCATCCTTCTCAATGGTACTGAGAATCCGAGGGATGTGTATCAACAATGTCGGAGTAAATGACCACGGGTAGCCTAGCCGGCTTCCCCTGGCACTTCAGAAAAATTACAGGCCGATCAAGCCTCCAAACGTCCAAGACACGGGGCCGCCTTCCCCTAGCCGGCTACCTCTCAAGCCGGCCGCGCGAAGGCGGCCCAGCCCTGAAACCTTTGAGAAACAAGACCATGAGAAGGCCGACTTCCAGGAGCCGGCCCCTCAGCAGGCGGCTAAGATCTTTCCCTCAGAGTCTGCACCCACATAACGGCGACAAGACGAGGCGTGGCTACAGTAAAGCCTGCCACCCCCAAATCCCGGAGCACGCCTGGCCACAGTGCACCGTACGGGGCGGCCATCCCCGTCCGGCGCGGCACCGTTGCCACGATGATCATGACGTCACCCACGGCGAGCGGCTAGTACGACCCATGGGTGGCGAGCCCCCTTGGTCAGGGAGATCCCAAAGGCGGTCGGGCTTCCCGCAGCCGGCCAGGGGTATGGCCGGCTTCCAATAGCCGGCCAACTTTCTCCCTCCAAGGAGGTGCTTCATTAAGAAGACAAGAGAAGGTAAGGCTACAGTGACGAGCCGCCTCGCGGCGGCACTGTAGCCATGCTTACCACGACAAAGCCATCGTCACCAGGGGCAAGGTAATAGTAACCAGCCCCCGACAAGACCCCGGGCGGTGGGGCCGTCCTGTCGACCAAAGGGTCGGCCGCTGGTGGGCCCACCAGTCGGCGGAGAAGCCGGCGGGCGTAGATACAGACGGTTGGGGCCCACGCCCAGCCGGATTACCATTATACCATGGGGGGTAGGCCTATATAAACCCCCAGGGTTCCCATGCAGGGGAGATCGCTCTTTGGATAGATTTTAGACACCACCAGGAGAAGATGAGCGGGCTGGCCTGGCCCTCCTTCATCCTTTCACCGAACAGTTCAAGGAGCATTCTGTAGCTACCCTTCGAGCTAGTGATCATGCGGAGACCCCGAGAGCAGCATTAGGGGTGTTATCTCCACAGAGAGCTTTGAAGCTGGGTAAGATTCGTCGGCGTGCATGTCTTCGCCTTATTCCGTTTCCAGGCACCAGCGATGTTTTATTGGCTCCCACAATGATAAGCCATCCATTGGCATATGTCGCACCAACCACCCGACATTTGGCACCCACCATGGGGCCAGGTGCACCATCGTCCGGAGACCTGCTCTGGACGGGAACCCTCTTCCTTCCCAACGTGCGTAGCCAGCCTGGCACACCCGATGGCGCTTGCCCTGACGCGCTGCAAGATGTCACCGACGCCTACGCGGCGAGCTGCCTCGCCGATCTTCTTGGCGAGGCTCGTATCTCTGACGAGCCCGCATCTGACGCGAGCACAAACTGCCCCGAGAGCCACCTCGTCAGCCTCCTCGATCAACTCCACGTCTCCGGCGAGCTTGCCGTGGACTTGGAGTCGGTTGGCTCCACCGACCCGATGCTTGTTGACTCCGACACAACATCCCTTGACGCCTTCCCCACGAACGTGGTGGTCATCAACGATCCTCTTCCTCGAGCCGACAGCAGCGGCAGTGCCATCACCGAGGTACTGGTCATCAGCCACGGCGCCCCCTCAGGCGAAAACGCCCATGACGCTCTGCAGACGGCACTGCACGACTTGTCCATCCCCGTCTCGGCCGACGCGGACGCCAAGACATTGGAGGCGCGCCGCCTCGCCCTCATTGCGGACGGCCAGAGGCTCGCCACCATGAGACGCCTCACCGAGGCTCACCAGCGCGAGGTCGACCGTGCCGCCTTCGGCACGCCGCCTCTTGACGGGCCGAGCCGCGTCGGTATCATCAAGAAACACGGCGCAGCTATCGCCAACATGCTGGGAGCAGACCGCCTAGTCTATGTCACGCCTCTCGAGAACTTGCGTGCCGCCTAGGCGGCCGTAGACGAGTTGAATGGGCTGGGGCCTGATGAGCTCCCTTACATGACCAGACACATCCAACAACTTATCGACGCGGCCACGGAGCGGCATGAAGCCAGCGTCCGTGCCGAGAGTCCTCCCCCGCACCGAGAGCACGACGTGACGTCCTGAACATGGACCGCGGGCAACACTCACGCGAGAAAAGAAAAGGAGCCAGCTGCCAGCCGCAGCCGAACTCGAATCTCCATCGAGCGTGACGCCGAGGGCCGCCCTCGAGCCATGGAGTGGCGGGGCAACCCTCCTCCTCCTCCGCCTCGTGGGGAGAGATACCCTACCCCGCCGCCTGTCTCGCATCCGACTCTCAGCGGCCGGCTGGGTCGCCGCGAAGGAGTCGGCGAGAATGATGCCCGCCACCGGATCGACCGCCTTGCGCGATCCCTAGCTCTGGAAGAAGAAGATGATGTCGGCCCGTCTTGCTTCAGCCCCCGCATCCGTGACGAGCCCTTCCCCAAAGGGTTCTCACTCCCAAGAGACACGCCCAAGTACAATGGCTTCGTGAAGCCGGAAGATTGGTTGATCGACTACTCCACCGCGGTTAGCATCACAAACGGCAACATGCATGTTGCCGTAAAATATGTGCCCCTCATGCTCCAAGGCACGACGCGCACCTGGCTTAACAGCCTCAAGCCTTACAGTGTCAACAGCTGGCTAGACTTCACTGAAGCCTTCATACGCAACTTCACGAGCACCTACAAGCGGGCTCCTAAGCCCCGACAGCTCTCCTTGTGCGTCCAAGAGCCCAACGAATCGACTCGCCACTACCTCACGCATTGGGCCGAGCTCCGCAATTCCTGCGAGGGAGTGCACGAGGTCCAAGCTATAGAGTACTTCACTGCCGGGTGCCGAGAAGGCACCCTCCTCAAGCACTGACTCCTCTGCGACGAGCCGACTACGCTTGACGAGCTACTGGTCATAGTTGATAAATACGCCACAGCCGATTCCTCGATGAAGACCGAGCTCCGAGTAGACGCCTCCGGGAAGGTGCTCGCTCCGAGTCCCAAGACGCCGGCTGGCGAATCCAGCCGACGCCTGCACCAGAACGACCACAGGCGCAAGGCTCCCTTGCCGCCTTCCACCAGTCGGTAGGTGGCCACAGTCGAAGACAAACAACCCGAAGGACGGCCCGCACCCAAGAAGCAGAAGGGCGGCAGGCCGGCTTGGCAGCCGGCTTTCTCCTACGAGCAAGCACTTGATGCCCCCTGCAAGTTTCACAGCGGCGCAAAGCCTTCGAACCACACGACCAGAAAATGCCATTGGCTCACTCAGATCTCCAAGGGTGAGGGGATGGCACCGCCTCCGGCTCCTCCGCAGCCGGCCGCTCGACCAGCGGTCGGGGCAGTTCAAGACGAGTATCCCGACGAGCATGCCGCCTACGTTGTCTTCACTAGTCAGCCAGAAGATCGGCGTAGCCGGCACCGACAACACCAAGAAGTCAACGCAGTCGCCTCCAACAACCCAGAATTCATGCACTGGTCCGAAAGGCCTATAAGCTGGAGCCGGACAGATCACCTAGAGGTGATGGCGTCTCCCGGCTCCTATGCATTGGTTCTGGACGCCACCCTTGCTACGGAAAGGCGAGTCGCCCGTTTCTCCCGTGTGCTGATAGATGGTGGGAGCAGCATCAACATCCTATACCGCGACACCATGGAGAAGCTGAGCATCAAGACAAAGCAGCTCATGCCCAGTCGAACTGTGTTCCATGGCATCGTACCCGGCTTGTCCTGCTCCCCAATCGGCAAGATCAAGATAGATGTCCTCTTCGGAGACAAGGACCATTTCCGCCGAGAGGCGGTGTGGTTTGAAGTGGTGGATCGAGAGAGCCCTTACCACGCGTTGCTTGGCCGACCTGCCCTGGCCAAGTTCATGGCTATACCTCATTATGCCTACCTCAAGATGAAGATACCAAGTTCCAAGGGCATCATCAGCGTACCCGGAGACTACAAGAAATCCTCCGAGTGCGCGGCTGCTAGCAGCCGGCTGGCCGAGTCCCTTGTAATTGATGAAGAGAAGAAGATAATGGACCGAGTCATGGCCATGACCGGCAAGCAGCAGGCCCTGTCCCTCGACCCCAAGGAATGTGGTGCCCAAGGGTCTTTTCACCCGGCCAAAGAAACAAAGAGGGTACCTTTGGACCCAGATCACCCAGAAAGGTTTGCCACCATCGGGACAAACCTGGACAGCAAATAGGAAGGCGAGCTCGCCGATTTCCTCCATGAGAATCGGGACATTTTCGCATGGTCCCCCATGGACATGCCGGGTGTGCCGAAGGAATTCGCCGAGCACAAGCTACATGTCCGAGAAGGTGCGAAATCAGTCAAACAGCCTCTCCGCCGACTATCGGAGGAGAAGAGAAGGATTGTAGGAGAAGAGATAGCCCGGCTTCTGGCAGCCAGCTTCATTATGGAAGTTTTCTTCCCAGAGTGGCTCGCCAACCCGGTCCTCGTGCTAAAGAAAAATAACAAGTGGCGCATGTGTATAGACTACACTAGCCTCAACAAGGCTTGCCCCAAAGATCCCTTCGCCTTGCCAAGGATTGATCAAGTAATAGACTCCACAGCCGGATGCGAGCTATTGAGCTTCTTGGATGCTTACTCAGGCTACCACCAGATAAAGCTGGATCCGGCTGACCGCCTGAAAACCGCCTTCATCACACCATTTGGAGCATTCTGCTACCTGACTATGACATTCGGCTTGAGAAATGCCGGTGCCACTTTTCAGCGTTGCATGCAGAAATGCCTCCTCAAGCAGCTCGGCAGAAATGCTCACGTCTATGTAGACGATATTGTGGTGAAGATGGAGAAGCGCGACACCTTGCTGGAAGACCTCAGAGAAACATTTGAAAACTTGCGCTGATTCCAAATCAAGCTCAACCCTGAGAAATGCGTGTTCGGAGTACCAGTCGGCCAACTCCTAGGCTTCCTGGTCTCCGAACGCGGCATCGAGTGCAACCCAATGAAGATCAAGGCCATAGAGAGAATGGAGATTCCCACCAAGCTGCAGGATGTCCAGAAGTTCACCGGATGCTTGGCTTCCCTGAACCGCTTCATCAGCCGGCTCGGAGAGAAGGCCCTCCCCCTCTACTGACTCATGAAGAAGTCCACTCATTTCGAGTGGAATGACCAGGCGGACCAAGCCTTCCATGAGCTAAAGAAGATGCTGACCACGCCGCCTGTCTTGGCGGCACCGGCTGAAAAGGAGCCCATGCTCCTTTACATTGCCGCTACTAGCCGGGTGGTCAGCACTGTCATCGTAGTCCAGCACCCAAAAGAAGGCCGGGCTCAGCCGGTTCAGAGGCCGGTGTATTATTTAAGCGAAGTCTTATCCACCTCGAAGCAGAACTATCCACACTACCAGAAGATGTGCTATGGTGTGTACTTCGTTGCCAAGAAGCTCAAGCCCTATTTTCAAGAGCACCCTATTACGGTCGTATGTACTGCCCCGCTTGCCGAGATCATAGGCAGCCGGGATGCATCCGGCCGAGTGGCCAAATGGGCCATTGAGCTGGACCCCTACGCGATCTTCTACCAGCCCCGCACCGCCATTAAATCCCAGGTACTGGCCGACTTCCTCGTCGATTGGGCCGAAACCCAATACCTGCCACCGGCTCCCAACTCCACTCACTGGCGGATGCACTTCAATGGGTCCAAGATGCACACCGGCTTGGGAGCCGGCATCGTCCTCACCTCTCCCAAGGGCGACAAGCTCAAGTATACATTGCAAATTCATTTTGCCGCCTCCAACAATGTGGCCGAGTACGAGGCGCTCATACACGGGCTCCGGCTAGCCAAAGAACTCGGCATCTGCCGGATCTTGTGCTATGGTGACTCGGATTTGGTGGTCCAACAGTCATCCGGTGACTGGGACACCAAAGACATAAACATGGCAAGCTATCGTTTACTCATCCAGCAAATCGGTGGATATTTTGAAGGATGTGAGTTCCTTCATGTACCACGTGCCGACAACATGCAAGCAGATGCCCTGGCACGAGTAGGATCTACCCGGCAAGCCATACCGGCCGGTGTTTCCCTCCACCGCCTCCTCAAGCCGTCTATCAAGCCATCTCTAGAGTCTGATTCCATCTTCGTGCCGCCTGACCCCAACGCAGTCGGATCCGACTTGGGAAACCAAGCAGGCGGCGCGGAGACTCCAACAGGCGGCCCGGGAACTGCCATAGTCGCACCCGGCCCGGGGAATTCGGAACCTGGCCCGGGACTAATGCAGCCGTCCCGGGGACTACATCAACACAACAGGCGATGGCCGACTCCGACTCCAACTCTTCACAACCCAGCCCACCCGCCCCTATCACAGTGGCAGTCTTGACAATAGAAGAAGTCACAGCTCCATCCTGGGCCCAGCTCATCCTCAACTTCTTAGTAAACAGAGAGCTGCCAACCGACGAGATCTCAGCAAGACAAGTTCAACGCCGAGCCGGAGCCTACAGAATCGTCAACAGAGAGCTTGTTAGGCGCAGCGTCACTGGAGTCTTCCAGCGATGCGTCGAACCAGAGAAGGGCATAGCGATCCTCAGGGACATCCACCAAGGCGAATGCGGCCACCATGCAGCCTCAAGATCACTCATCGCCAAGGCTTTTCGCCACGGATTTTTCCGGCCGACTGCCTTAGAAGACACCAAGGAACTAGTCAAAAACTGCAAAGGGTGCCAAGTTTTCAGCTCCAAGCAACACCTGCCGACTTCTGCACTCAAGACCATCCCCCTCACCTGGCCCTTTGCCGTCTGGGGGCTGGACATGGTGGGCCCGTTCAAGACGGCGCGCGGCGGCATGACGCATCTGCTCATCGCTGTGGACAAATTTACCAAGTGGATTGAGGCGAAGCCGATCAAAAAGCTGAATGGGCCGACTGCCGTCACATTCAGCACAAATATTATAACCCGGTATGGCGTACCGCATAGCATCATCACCGACAACGGCACAAATTTTGCAAAGGGAGCACTGGCACGTTTCTGCGCAACACGCGACATCCGACTGGACCTAGCGTCCGTTGCCCACCCGCAGTCAAATGTCCAGGTCGAGCGAGCAAACAACCTCATCCTCTCCGGCATCAAGCCCCGACTGGTCGTGCCACTGGAGCGTTCGGCCGGCTGCTGGCTCGACGAGCTGCCGGCCGTCCTCTGGAGTTCGCGCACTACCCCAAACAAATCGACCGGCTTCACCCCTTTTTTCCTTGTATATGGTGCCGAGGCCGTCATCCCAACTGACATCGAGTTCGACTCGCCTCGGGTCACCATGTACACGGAGGCAGAAGCCAAGGAAGCACGAGAAGACGGCATTGACCTGCTGGAAGAGGGCCGGCTGTTAGCTCTCAGTCGGTCCGCCATCTATCAGCAGGGCCTGAGCCGCTACCACAGCCGGAAGGTCAAGCCAAGATCTTTCCAAGAGGGCAATCTTGTGCTCTGGCTGATCCAGCGAACAGCCGGCCCGCACAAGCTCTCGGCCCCTTGGGAGGGCCCCTTCATCATCAGCAGAGCTTTAGGCAACGACTCCTACTACCTAATCGACACGCAGAAGCCGAAGGCACGCAAGAGAGACAATTCCGGCAAGGAGCCGGACCGACCGTGGAACGCCAATCTCCTCTGAAGATTTTACAGTTAAAAAGAAGTACATAGCACACTACCTTTTGTACTAAGTACGAGACAAGGGGTGCCCCGAGGAGTACTCGGGGACTACCCTCTTTTATCTATGAAAGATGAGTATCATGCATACGATTATGTTGCTACACTTGCTTTCCTCGTCCGGCACCGGGTTCGACCAGTCGGCCCGGGGACTCGCCGCCTCAAGTTATATCTGAAGTTCCACCCGCAGCCAGACAAGTAGTGTGCCGGCACCCAAGCCCCCTGTTGCCAAAAGTCACAGCTCGAAGAAACGACTGTCCGACTGGCAAGAGCCAAGGGCAGGAAAGGATGCCCACGCGAAAAACGGCTAAGGACTAACGAACTTATATAACACAAGTCGGCCTCCCACCCCGCCAGCCGACTACCAGAGCAGTCGGCTGGCCGGCTTCCCATTCACCTTGCTGCAAATCTGAAAAAGCTCAAGTACTTGCCTTCCCAAAAGGACCAAGTCCTTCTCCGGCCACAGACTGCAGAGCAGCTGTCCGGCTGGGAAGGCGGCGGCCAAGGGAAGGCGGCAAAGGAAAAAGCCAAAGGATAAAAAGCAAACATAAATGGAAGCCAAACACATGCATAATATTTACACAAAAGACCTTCGAAAGGCCAGCATTCAACATAGTCTGAATACACCCCCAGTGGATGGAACTGCGCAAATTTAAAAGATTGTTCAAAGAAGTAACAAGCAGGAAAGCTAGGATGGCGGATCAAGCCAGGGGAGCAACACTCGAGTTGGGTAGGTTGGCGGAGTCGGCGGTGCCGGCTGGAGGAGTGACCGGTTGGCGAGTCTCAGCATCGTTGTTGGAAGCACGATCGGGCTGAGGTGGGCTGGTCGCTTCACCATCCGGCGCAGCGTCTTTGTCATCCTCTCCCTCTTCCTCTTTGCCCTCATCACTGGAGGCAGTCTCCTCCGCCGAGTCCTCAACTTCGGCCGGGTTCAGCCCGAACCACTCCTTCGGCTGAGCAATGCCGGCGTCATCCACCTCAGGAGCAAAGGCACTGGTATCGGTATACTCGGAGATCGCCGAGGCGCACTGGATGATAGCCGGCCGCACCGCCTCCAGCTCCTTGTTAGCCTCCTACCGCCAGGTGCTCAGCTGGTCCAAGTTCAGCCCAGGATACCAAGCCCGGACGAACTCTAGAGCCCGCCCAGCACCGGAGCAGGCCGCTGACGCCTTCCAAGCCTCGAAGCGGCCGACTGCGACCTCCAGCCAGTCGGAGGTCCGACTTGGGGTGCGCGGAATCACCTCGCCAGGACAGAGGGCGGCTAGCACTTGCGCTCCCGCGCGCTGAAGACGGAGGAGCATGCGATGGGCCGGCTGCAGGCGGGCTTGAAGCCCCAGAAGCTGCTCCTCAAGTGACCGGCTAGCATTCGGCGCAATCTCGGCCCCCGCCTGCCGTCGCGCGTTGCGGTAGGCCTCGATGGCTTGGGTGGCGGCGACTGAGTAGCCGGGGAAGTAATCTACACAAAGAGGAAAGCAGTGACACAAGATCAAAAAATTAATCAGATAGTAGAAGGCAGGCAAGGAAGCAAAGAAGAAGGCGGCCTACCATCAATCAAGTCTTCCACCCGACTGTAGCCTTGGCTCAGCGCCTGCCTCGTCTCGGCTCAGTTTGCCGCCTCGGTCTCATACTCGGCTTTGAGGGCGGCCTCGCTGTCCTGCGCCGCCTTCAGGGCCGCCTTGTGGCTCTCCTCCTGGTCGGCTAGCTTCTTGGCCAGGTGGTCACGCTCTTGAGCCAGGGCGGTGCACTCGGCCTCCTTGGCACGAAGGGCGCTCTGGGCTCCGCTCAGCTGGCTCCTCAAGTCGGCATTGGCCCCTGCAATATAAAGAAAGAAGTCGTCAGGAAAAGATCCGACCCGACTGCTCGGTAGTCGGCCCGAATCTCGGGGACTACACCCAGTGGGTGCGCTGACGCGCCCCCACTTAAAAGAAAAACGAAGCGCTTACTCCGGCTCTCGGTCAGATCAGTGGCTTTCTGATTCAACTCCTGGGCCTGGGAGTTGAAGGAGGCCGCGCAGAGGTTGTGGTACTCCTGCAGAGAAGACAAGGGACGTGAGTAAGAACAAGATGGTAATTAAGCTTTCCAGTAAGTTCCAAGCCGCCTGCTCATCAGCCGGCTCGGAACTCGGGGACTACACCCAGTGGGTGTGCTGACGCGCCCCCATGGAAGAAATTAAAAGCAATCAAAGGAGCAGGAGGACTCACCCGAATAACCGACCGCGTTGTGAGAAACTCCTGGGTGTACTGCTTCAGTATGATGGCTTGGGCCCGAAGCCGGTTCCGGAAGTCCTGCGCCGCCACATTCAGCACAGCTATCCCGCCGCCTGGCGTCCACCCGGACGAGCTGTCACTGGCCGCCTCTAGGTCCTGGGCCGACGAGCCGGCGTCCATGGTCTTCTGCCTGTCCGGCGTTGAAGTCGCCTTCCCCGCACGCCGGTGAAGCGGTGACAAGATCACAAGATCCCCTCTCACGGTTGGCTCGCCCCCAGCCGGCTGCGCTGGCGGCACTTCAGGCCGGCCTCCTCGGCCCGCTCCAGTCGGCACCGACGGCGCCGCCTCCCTCTCCATCTCCGGCTGGCCGCGGCCGGCCTCCTCCAACGGGGGGCACAGGGGTGTCGGGAGCCGCGGCGCGGAAGGGAGTGACAAACTGTGGAGGCTGGTTCTGCAGGGCCTCCGCCTCCCTCTCCGCATCTGCGGCCTCTGCTTGGGCCTTGGCGGCCATGACGGCTCGCGCCTCCGCCGACTTCTGCTCCGCCTCCCGAGTCGCCCTCCGCTCCTCCACTTCCCGCTCCTCCCGTGCTTCCCGCGCGTTCCGCTCCGTCGCCTCTAGGAGGTCGGCGCGGGGATCTACCCGGCACGAGCTTGAAGACCCTCCTACGCCTCCGACTATGGAGGCGGCTGGGACTCGCCCAAGAGAAAGAGGGGCCATGTTTGATAAATTGAGAAAAAGGGTTTGGAAAAACATCAACCGAAGAAGAAGAAAAAAGAAAGGCATGAGAACATCGACACTTACGCTGAGACCGCTTGCGGCTGCTTCACCACCTTGCGGAAGCGGGCTGCCTTCGTGGCCGCCTCGTCCCGCTTGGTCGCCACCGCAGTACTCTTGGGCTTCTTCGGCCGACTGCCGAAGTGGGTCGACGCGGCCCGATGCTTCTGCGCGCCACCCTGGGCAGTCGGCCTGGTGGATGGGCCTGCACCATGGTGATCGGGCACCGGTTGGTGGCGCGTGATGACTTCGGCCTCGTCGTCATCTGGCCAGTCCTCGAGCCGGCCCCGAGCCCGGACCCGCCTGCGTTGCCGCCTTCCCCCGCGATGTCATCTTCCATGGCGGCCGCCCCCAGGTCTGGGTCGTCTACATCGTGCATCGTATGGTCGGGGAGGAACTGGCGTTCCACCCCTGCGGCCCCGGCCGCTAGCGGAAGCATGGGGTTCTGCCAAAGAAAGGCCGGCTGGTCAGGAGTTGGCCACCATGAACTCAGCAACAAGCAAAGATAAAGAGGAAGAGAAACTTACCACCGACGGAGGATTGGTGCGAGAGTACGACACCTTGCCATACTGCCACTCCTCGGTGAGCTTGCAGTTGGAAATGTAGTTCACCATATAAGACACCTCGGCGTGAGGCATCTCCTTGGTGCTTAGCCGGCCCGGGTCGAAGCGGCCGCTCATCTGGCAGATCATATGAGGTCGGCCCTGGAGCGGGAGCACCCGTCGCTCCATGAAGGCGGCCACCAGGTCGGCCCCGGACAGACCCTCCGACTGGATCATCACCAGGAGCCGGGCAACGGAGGCGGACCCACCCAGAGACAGTGACCTGGACCGGAAGGACCATGAAGGCTGCCTCCCAGCCGGCGGGCCGGCTATATAAGCCGGCAGGTTGACGAAGTCGCCTTGTGAAGCAATATTCTTCACATAAAAGTAGGACTTCTGCCAGAGCTTCACCGTCTGGATCAGCGGGATGGGCGGAAACGGGTTGTTGTCGCTCGCCCTCTGCATGGCGATGAAGGCACCGCATGGGGCGGGCACGCCCGCAACGACGATGCCGAGCTTGCACTGAAAGAACTCTCCCCACAGTTCAAGAGTGGGGAGGACGCCAAGAAAACCCTCGTACAGGGTGACGAAGGCCGACATCAGCATCACCGTGTTGGGAGTGAGGTGATGCGGCTAGAGATGATAAAATTCAAGGAACGAGCAGAGGAACCCACTCGCCGGCAGGCCGAAGCCGCGCAGGCAGTGCGAGCAGAAGATTACCCGCTCGTCCTCTTCTGGCGCCGGCGAGATTTCCCTCTCCGGCGCGAGACGGACCCGCACGAGATCCGCGCCCGGCAGCCGCCGCGTCCGACGAAGGAAGTCGACGTGGTCGTCATGGACGTTGGAGCCGTCCTAGGAGCTCGACAACGCCATGGGGATGGCGCGGCGGTGAGAAAGGTGTGGTGAAAGGAGGGTGCACAACCCAACTGCGACGAAGCGACGACGAGCCAAGAAGATTGGCCGGAAGGCCGAGCGGCGGCAGGTAGCTGTCATGACAAGAGGAGGAGGAAGAAGGAGGGGGCAGAGCGAGGAAGAGCGGGCGAGCGTTTGGCGCTCCCCTCCTCTCCCCCTACTTATAGCCTCGTGCGGCGAAGCCGAGGAGGCAGGACATGGGGGGATGTGGGATTAACTGCACCCACTCCCCCACGCCCCTTGATTATTGTGCCATTACGGTGTGGGGAAACCGCCGCTGGGGCATGCGCGGTCCGTCCAGGCCACAGAAGATCCGCGCGTGGGCCGAGGCCCTGTAGTGGCGGGCCCCAGACTGCGGTAGCGTCCCGTCGCGCGTGTGGGCTGGCAGGCCCCTCCAGCCGAAGGATGCCACGTGGAGCGCAGACGACGAGCGGTCAGTTCACAGCCGGATTCGCGCGCCGACTGGCACCCGCCTTCAAACTTCGAGATCTCTAAGAGACGGCGCGCCTAGTCGAAACCGGTTTCTAGTTCCCGGCTCCTCAAGATAGGAAGCTGACTGAGCTCCTCGACTTTTTTCTGCCTCGGAGCCCAACCAGCTTTGGGGACTACTGTCGGAGTAAATGACCACGGGTAGCCTAGCCGGCTTCCCCTGGCACTTCAGAAAAATTACAGGCCGATCAAGCCTCCAAACGTCCAAGACACGGGGCCGCCTTCCCCTAGCCGGCTACCTCTCAAGCCGGCTGCACAAAGGCGGCCCAGCCCTGAAACCTTTGAGAAACAAGACCACGAGAAGGCCGACTTCCAGGAGCCGGCCCCTCAGCAGGCGTCTAAGATCTTGCCCTCAGAGTCTGCACCTACATAACGGCGACAAGACGAGGCGTGGCTATAGTAAAGCCTGCCACCCTCGAATCCCGGAGCACGCCTGGCCACAGTGCACCGTACGGGGCGGCCATCCCTGTCTGGCGTGACACTGTTGCCACGATGATCGTGACGTCACCCACGACGAGCGGCCAGTACGACCCGTGGGTGGCGGGCCCCCTTGGTCAGGGAGATCTCAAAGGCGGCCGGGCTTCCCGCAGCCGGTCAGGGGTATGGCCGGCTTCCAATAGCCGGCCAACTTTCTCCCTCCAAGGAGGTGCTTCATTAAGAAGACAAGAGAAGGTAAGGCTACAGTGACGAGCTGCCCCGCGGCGGCACTGTAGCCATTCTTACCACGACAAAGCCATCGTCACCAGGGGCAAGGTAACAGTAACCAGCCCCCGACAAGACCCCCGGGCGGTGGGGCTGGCCTGTTGACCAAAGGGTCGGCCGCCGGCAGGCCCACCAGTCGGCAGAGAAGCCGGCGGGCGTAGATACAGACGGCTGGGGCCCACGCCTAGCCGTATTACCATTGTACCCCTGGGGGGTAGGCCTATATAAACCCCCCAGGGTTCCCATGCAGGGGAAATCGCTCTTTGGATAGATTTTAGACACCACCAGGAGAAGAGGAGCGGGCTGGCCTGGCCCTCCTTCATCCTTTCACCGAACAGATCATGGAGTATTCTGTAGCTACCCTTCGAGCTAGTGATCATCCGGAGACCCCGCATAGCAGCATTAGGGGTGTTATCTCCACGGAGAGCCCTGAAGCTGGGTAAGATTCGCCGGCGTGCATGTCTTCGCCTTATCCCGTTTCCAAGCACCGATGATGTTTTATTGGCTCCCACAATGATAAGCCATCCATTGGCATATGTCGCACCAACCACCTGACAAACAAGAGACAGTAAAAAAGGTTGACGCAGGGTCTTAATCTAAAAAGAATCCTTAGAACGGGTCCCTGCTGCACGTCTGCGCCCGTGTCTCCATTGTGCCGTATCCTGGACGGGTGTAGCACGATGGTCATCTGTAAAAGAGAGGAACTTAGGTGAAAATTTGTCGTGCAAAAAGGTAGGTTTAAAGAAACTATGTTCAATTCAAGATGAGTAAAAGTTGCCACTTGTCTGCGCGCGTTGAGCCCCTTGTATTTGTAATAGGGGTGTGGCCATCAAACCTGTATGAATTACATATAGCTGCGCTGGACTCGTCTAACCGTGTTCGTGGTCTTGACGACCTATCAAATGCTTTAGTTGGTGAGGCCGTTTTAGTGTGCGGCTGCCAAGGCAGCCGCACTCTCTTCAGCGCACAGGGATCGCTCAATATTTCCATTTACTGTAATGATGCCACGTGGACCAGGCATCTTAAGCATGAGGGAAGAGTAATGCGGTATTGCATTAAGGCGAGCGAAAGCTTCGTGTCCAAGTAGTGCTTGATACCCACTTTGGAACGGAGCAATGTGGAAGGTTAAATTTTCGCGACGGAAGTTATCGGGGAAGCCGAATATAACCTCTAGTAGCAGGGAGCCCGTGCAATGAGCCCCTGGGCCTGGCGTTACTCCTTTAAAGGTAGTATTGCTGTGGCAAATTTTCGTTGGGTCTATCCCCATTTTGCGGACTGTGTCCTGATATATCAGGTTTAGAATGCTGCCACCGTCCATCGGGACTCGTGTGAAGAGGTATCCGCCAATTATTAGGTCTAATACCAAGGCAGCCCATCCTGCACGCTGGATACTTGCCGAGTAATCCCGATGGTCGAAAGTGATCGGTTGAGACGACCATTGGCAGGACTCCGCGGTGATAGGCCCTTGGGCATATTTCTCTGGGAGTGCCACTTTGTTTCTCCCCTTGATCACGTGTAACACGTTTATTGTTTTGACTTCTGGTGGAAATTTATTTTGTTCCCTAGTGTCTTGCTTGAGAGGCTCATCCTCGTCTTCGCTTGGTGTATCCTCCCCCTTGTGTACGGCGTTGAGCTTGCCGGACTGCTTGAAGACCCAACATTCTCTGTGGGTATGATTAGCGGGTTTACCAGGGGTGCTATGGATCTGACATATTTGGTCCAGAATTTTGTTTAAGCTGGGCAGTTCATCTCTGGCGCCTTTAGGGGGCGGCTTTTGCTGACCTGGCCGAGAGCTTCCGAATCCGGCGTTTACCGCCGTGCTCTTCGGGCTGTCTTCTTTATTCCGGCACTTATTATTTTTGCTGCGTCATGATTTCCTGTTTCCATCTCTAACTTCGAATGTACTTGGGTCGCTGGTGCTGCATCAGGCTAGCCAGCTGTCCTCGCCCGCGCAAAAGCGGGTCATGAGGCTTGTTAATGCTGCCATTGTTCTCGGCTTTTCTTGGCCGAGGTGTCTGGCAAGCCATTCGTCTCGGACACTGTGCTTAAAAGCTGCCAAGGCTTCGGCGTCCGGATAGTCGACTATTTGGTTCTTTTTAGTAAGAAGCCTGTTCCAAAGCTTTTGGGTTGACTCTCCGGGCTGTTGAGTTATATGACTCAAATCGTCCGCATCCGGAGGTCGGACATAAGTCCCTTGAAAATTTGCCCGAAAAGCGTCTTTGAGCTCTTCCCAGCTTCCAATGGAACTTTCGGGGAGGCTTTTAAGCCAGTGCCGAGCTAGCCCTTTGAGCTTGAGGGTAAGTATTTAATGGCGTGGAGATCATCTCCTCGAGCCATATGGATATGGAGGATATAGTCCTCAATCCAGACCCCAGGGTCTGTTGTTCCGTCGTATGCCTCTATGTTTACGGGTTTGAATCCCTCTAGAAATTCATGGTCCAGCACCTCATCGGTGAAACATAGGGGGTGCGCGGCACCCCTGTATCTGGGTGTACCGCGTTGTTCGGATGTTTGTTGTGTTGCATCGTATGCTGGAGCGCGCTTGCGTGGTCCATAGATGGATCTGGTTGCGCCGTCCTTTTGATGCGAGCCCTCGCGTGGATCGCGTATTGGCTTATGTGCGAGATTGTTTGCCGCTCTATGTTGGACGTGAGGTCGTCTATCCGGCCAGATGGCCGTTTTAATTTTTGGTTGCGGGGGATCTAAGGCCTCCTCATTGAATTTAGGTAGCAACTTCCGCTTCGGGTAGCTCTTGGTGGGGCGATTACCGCCGTACTTTGTTGCTGTGTTGAGTACTTTACTCCATCTGATTCTGAGTGTGTCTTGCCCAACCTTGAGCCTTTGCTTCTGCTTTTTTAGACTCCTCGCGGTGCCAACAAGCCTTTGACGGGCATTCAGTTTCTCCGGGTGTCTGTCCGGTGTGATGTCGTCCGGACTATTATCTTTAACAGAGTCGGGTTGTTCGGGTCTATATGATTGTTGTTTCTGCCGAGGCGGGATTTGGAGCGACGCTTACGCCGCCGCTTTGACTGCTTCTCGAGGGGACAGCCCTTCGTTGCGTCCTTCCATTCCTCGTCGTTGTTTTCTTTTGGTGTGTCCACCATGTATACGTCATGTGATGAAGTGGGCGTCCAATGCCCTGTGGGCAGTGGTTCCTGTTCATCTCCTGCATCATCGTCCATAACGTCGATGCCTTCGGAGTCGAAGTCGAGCATGTCGGTTAAGTCATCGACAGTGGCTACTAAGTGGGTGGTGGGTGGGCGGCGAATTTCTTCGTCATCGGCATCCCACTCCTGCCGGACATAGTTCGGCCAGGACTCTCCTGACAAGGAGAGAGACTTTAATGAATTCAGTATGTCGCCGAAGGGCGAGTGCTGAAAGATATCCGCGGAGGTGAACTCCATGAATAGCGCCCAGTCGGATTTGATAGGCACAGGCACAGGCGGTTCGGAGTCCGTGGCCGGGGAAGGATCCGACAGTATGGCAACACGGCTCTCGTGAAGGGTAAGGTCGATATTCGTCTCGATCACCGCTGAGGATACGGCCTCCGTGATGGGGTCTATCCACCCGTCCATGGATGGCGTGACTGGCTCCGAATTGAGGCTCGGAGCGACTGCCGGTGCGATCTCTTGAATGCGGTCCGAAGGTAGAGCTAAATCGTACTCATCGTGACCGCGTGGCGCACAAGGCAGGGACTCGAATCCGTCGAAGATCAAGTCTCCGCGGATATCGGCCGTGTAATTTAAGTTTCCAAATCTGACCTGATGGCCAGGGGCGTACCTTTCGATCTGCTCCAGATGGCCAAGCGAGTTGGCCCGTAGTGCGAAGCCACCGAACACAAAGATCTATCCGGGGAGAAAAGTCTCACCCTGGACTGCATCGCTATCGATGATAGAAGGAGCCATCAAGCCCAACGGCGATGACACAGAGGAACTCTCAATGAAAGCACCAATGTCGGTGTCTAAACCGGCGGATCTCGGGTAGGGGGTCCCGAACTGTGCGTCTAGGCGGATGGTAACAGGAGGCAGGGGACACGATGTTTTACCCAGGTTCGGTCCCTCTTGATGGAGGTAAAACCCTACGTCCTACTTGATTTATTCTTGATGATATGAGTATTATAAGAGTTGATCTACCACGAGATCGGAGAGGCTAAACCCTAGAAGCTAGCCTATGGTATGATTGTCTGTTATTGTGTCCTACGGACTAAAACCCTCCGGTTTATATAGACACCGGAGAGGGTTAGGGTTACACAAGGTCGGTTACAAAGGAGGAGATATCCATATCCGTACTGCCTAGCTTGCCTTCCACGCCAAGTAGAGTCCCATCCGGACACGGGACGAAGTCTTGAATCTTGTATCTTCATAGTCCAACAGTCCGGCTGTCCGGAGACCCCCTAATCTAGGACTCCCTCAGTAGCAACCAAGGAAGCCCGCTCCAAAATCAGAGCAACGAAGGAGGAGCTGCGTCAAGCTGGAGATATCGCGGCTGGGAAGCCCTTTTTGTTGCGGACTAAGTTTGGAGATCCGAAGTATGCCCCTCTTGATCAACTATGGAGTTCTGCAGATGCATATGTGGATTTGGCAGCAAGTGCTGCTGATGCGGCCGAGTACTTCAAGGATCAGAAAGATCATGAAGTGGAAAAGCTGTTCTGGTCACAGTTCCATGCTCCAGTGTGTCCGCTGCTATTGAATAAGCGAATGACCGAGTGGGCCGAGCTCCATAGGTTGTCTGAACTTGCCATGAGGTCTGTTGTGGATCATCTGTGGCCTGAAGGGCCAAGGCCGAATAGTTACTTTAGTTTAGTGCAACAATTCCTTGGTGCTGTGCCGCACATCGACGCTATGAAGAGGTCGGCGTGCATAGAGGGTGCGCGGATGGCACTTGCCCGTGTCAAGACATACTGGGCAGATATGGAGGCCACCACTATTGCAACACAGGGTTCGACCATGGGCCGAGTAGCTGCCGAGCACTACTTTGAAGAAGTCCTTGAAGGCGCTCGTTCGATAGAGGCTCAGTGCTCGAAGAATATTATGTTCTATTGACATGTATTCCCATTGTAAGAACGATGTTTTATTGAATTGTAAAGGCTGTGTTTATACTTTTGCCTGAAAGTATTATGATGCCTCCTGTGCGGCCGTTTATGTATATATGAATATAACCCGAAAGTTTGCAGTCGTCGGCTTCAGCCCCCACGCATATAATGCGGGGGTGTTCGCAAAAAACGCGTGTTCACACTTGATCCAACGTCTTGGTTGTCGGTGTACTAGAGTAGGGGTACCCTAGTATCCCGAACTTGTGCACGGGCAGTCGCAGCATCCCGCGGCAAGGCTTGCCGGGTGACCGCCAAGGTCCTCCATGGTTCCTTTGAAGCCATTCAAGGACAAAGTATCCAAGCCAAGGAGACAAGACCCCGGCAAGAGGAGCTTGCCGGGAAGGCCAACCAAGGCAAGGCGCTTAAGGAGACAAGACCCCGACAAGAGGAGCTTGCCGGGAAGGCCAACCAAGGCATCTCAAGGAACTTGCCGCGACGCGCCGCGCGTCCCGGCAAGGCCCGGTGAGCGACAAGCTCCCAGACACGACAAGACAACGACCGCGGCAAGGCGCTTGCCGCGGCAAGCCACCACTCTGTGCCCACGCTCTAGCACATCCACCAACGTGTCGCTCTGGGACCCTTCCAGGCATACGTGGCGGGAGACTGTACAGCCAGCGGTGCACGGTGGCAAGCGGCACTGACAAGATTGCCATCGTGGCGAGCGGTGGCGTCCCTGGCGGTCCCTTTTGCACTATTTAGGCGACGCAGACGGGCATTTAATGCCCTTGTCCCCTGCCGTCAGGGTTAGGTATGATACACTGTAGCAGGTAGTTGTACCAACCGCAACACCTTTCCATTTTTACCCTTGTCTACGTTGCCACCTGTTGGTGACCCCTTGAGCATATAAAAGGAGGCCCATGCGCAACGTAGAGGGGGAGGGAAAAAACACTCACGCTCGGTCTCGTTAGCTGCTGGGGTGTACTGTAGCACTCCGCGCTCCCGAGCAGAACTCAATACAAACCGCAAAGCAGGAGTAGGGTTTTACGCATCCGTGCGGCCCGAACCTGGGTAAACTACTCGTGTGCTTCGCCTCGATCCGCTCTTCATGCGACCCTCGCCCCCGCTGAACCGAAAGGGACTCGGTCCGCCGGTCCCATAGGTGCTCGTGGATTAGTCCCCGGCATCTTTGGCGCGCCAGGTAGGGGCGTCGAGGTTGTGTGAACCAGATCCGGCGTTCACACGAGCTAGATCTTCATCATCTTCATCGACATGCCGCCAAAGAAGAAGGCTTCGGAGGCGGCTGCTCCGTCCGCGCCGAACCCACCACCGCCGGAGCAAACGGCTGATGGGGCAGACGCCGGCAGAAGAACGGGCGTCGACGAGGGAGCTCACGGTGCTACCAGGTCCAAGGACAAGGCTGCGCTGCCCATCAGCGGCGTAGCCGGCTCCCACAACGACCGGGCACACTCCAAGACCTCGGCGTCCGTACATGCACCGCGCCCATCTCAGGAGGCGCGGGACCGGCAGCGTCATGGTGCTCACAGTACCATGCGTTTGCTGGACCAAGATCGAGCTGGTGGATCTCGGAGTGCTCAAGACCAACATGCATGCCAACATGCTGGCACGAGCGAGGCACGGTCGCCTGGACGGGATACTGCTCCTTCTAACATAGTTAGAAGTCTGAGCATATCCCGCTCCTTGCACCGTTCGCCACCGCCACCCGCCACTCCAGCAAAAGCTTTGGCGCGAGCTCAACTGCTCCTGGACTACCCTCCAACGGCAGACAAGATTGACGACTGGAGGGCCACCATTCAGAGTCTCATCGGCTTCGCCAACGGCGACACTCAACGGCAGCCGAGCATGTCGCAGCCGCGGCAAGTCAGCCAGGCACGAGCCGGTGGCGACAAGACCGGTGGGGGTGCAACCACTGTGCACTCTCCGCCCCGAAGGCCAAGATCGCCGACTCGCCGGATCCACCTCGACAGCGACTCCACCGCGTCATCAGATCCACGAGCTCGTCGCGATCAGCGCCAAGTTCTTCACGAACGACAGCAAGAAGACGCTCGTACTCGCATCGAGCGCCAAAGAGAAGCGCGACATCAATCGGACCAGAGCGCTGGGCCCTCTGTCGACATGCATGCGCCAGGGGAACCAGGTGACTTGCCGTACGCGGTAGGTTGCCCTGCGTTTACTCGTGAGCTGCGGCAAGTCCAGTGGCCCAGCACGAAGAATTTCAAGCCAGACGTACCAAAGAAGTACGACGGCAAGTCGCATCCGTCGGAGTTCCTCAGCATCTACACCATCGCGGTGCAGGCTGCCGGGGGCGGGACGACAAGATCCTTGCCAACTACTTCCCGCTGGTGCTCAAGCCCAACGTCAGGTCCTGGCTCATGCACTTGCCGGACGACTCCATATCCTCCTGGGCAGACCTATGCCATCAGTTTGTCGGCGCCTTTACAGGCGGCCACAAACCCCATGGCCAAGAGAGTGACCTTCATCTGCTCGCCCAGAAGGAAGGAGAGCCCCTGCGCAAGTACATTCAGAGATTCAGCCGTGTATAGCACAACATCCCAGATGTCCACCCTGCCGCGGTCATCAGCGCGTTCCATCAGAACGTGCGTAACCGCAGGATGCGGGAGGAGATGGCGATGTGCAAGATCAGAGACGTCAGTGAGCTGTATGCCCTGGCCGACAAGTGTGCACGTGCTGAGGAAGGGAGGAAACTCCCCGGAGAGAATACAGGAGCAGGAGGATCTGACAGCGAGGATGCTGCCTCGGCAAAGAAAAACCGGCGGCGGAACAACAGGAAGAAGAAAGGCAAAGATGTGCTAGTCATTGAGCAGTCTGGCAACGAAGGTGGCGCCAAGAAAGCCAAAACTGGTAGCTCCGGCAAGGAGATTGCCGCAAGCACCAACTGCCAAACTGTGGTGGTCGTCGACAAGCAGGACGGCACCGACAAGCAGTACTGCAAGATCCACCGCACCAAGGGCCATGACCTCCAGAGTTGCAAGAAGGTCGAACAGCTTGTCCAGCAGCAAAAGGCTGAATACGAGCGACGCGACAAGGAGAGGGCCCAAGGAGGCACTGGAGAATCCGGCAAGAAGCGCGCCGGCCGGGGAGGACGCCGCGGCAAGGCCAAGCAGCGGCAAGGAGATAGACCTCCCCGCGGCCACGACAAGGATGAAGATGACGACGACGACGAAGACATGGATGATGTTGAGACCAGTGAGCAGGAGTTCCAGAAAGCCACAAAGGTCTTGTGCGTTGACGGTGGTGCTTCTCTGCATACTTCGCACCGCCAACTCAAGCAGTGGGTGCGGGAAGTCAATGCGGCAGAACCGCCTGTCGAGTCACGCAAGCTTCTGAAATGGTCCAGCATGCCTATCATCTTTGATATTGAGGACCACCATGATTGCACAACTGCGGTCGGGTGCTTGCCGATGTTGGTTTCACCAACTATCCGCAACCTCAAAGTCACTAAGATGCTAGTTGATGGCGGGGCCGGCTTGAACCTGCTCTCCTCCGCTGTACTCCAGAAACTCCAGATCCCTGACAGCGAGCTTGAAGAGACCGGCACATTCCAAGGAATCAACCCGGGAAGGAGCAAGCCGAAGGGGAAGGTCACGTTGCTAGTAACATTTGGCAGCGAGGTGAACTTCAGGACTGCGAGGGTCACTTTTGACGTTGCTGATTTTCCATTGCCTTACAATGGGATACTCGGCCGTCCAGCACTCGCCAAGTTCATGGCAGCCTCTCACTACGCATACAACATGATGAAGATGCCAGGCCCGATAAGCGTCATCTCTGTCCCTGGCGACAAGAAGGATGCTCTTATCTGCGCCGACAAGATCTACCGGGAAGCGGCAGCCGCAACAGATCGCAAGTCACCTACCATTGAAGCTCCCGGGGGGAAGGAGAAGACCAAGTCTGGCAAGAGTTCTGATGCCCACTCCGGCAAGCGCACCTCTTCGGAGTGCTGCGCTGCCGTCGAGGACGCACCATCGAGCTCCACCGGCAAGTGTAAGAAGACAATGGCAGCTCCGCCAGAGACCAAGAAGGTGTCCGCCAAGGAGGACGGCACTGGTGGTACCTTCACCATCGGTGCCACTCTCGACCCTAAATAGGAAAGCGCGCTCATTGCTTTCCTGCGGGCGAATGTCGACGTGTTTGCGTGGCAACCGTCTGACATCCCCGGTGTTCCCAGGAAAGTAATTGAGCACCATCTTGCCGTTTGTCCTCATGCGCGGCCCGTCAAGCAGAAGGTCAGGAGGCAAGCAGTGGAGCGCCAAGAATTCATCGCAGAAGAGATCAAGAAGTTGGAAGCAGCAGGCCTTGTCAGAGGAGTGCTCCATCCTACGTGGTTGGCCAATCCTGTAGTCGTGCGCAAGGCGAACGGGAAATGGAGACTTTGTATCGACTTTAGCGATGTTAACAAAGCTTGTCCCAAAGACCCATTTCCTTTGCCGCGCATTGACCAGATTGTTGACTCCACGGTCGGATGTGATTTGCTTTCATTTCTTGACACATACTCAGGATACCATCAGATCTTCATGGCAGAAGAAGATGAACAGAAGACCGCATTCATCACTCCATGTGGCACATACTGTTTCATACGGATGCCTTTCGGTTTAAAAAATGCTGGTTCAACATTTGCAAGAGTAGTCCATGTCGCTCTTGAGCCACAAATACACAGAAATGTGGAAGCCTACATGGATGACATAGTGGTCAAGAGCAAGGACAAGGCAACTCCGATTCAATATTTAGACAAGACCTTTGCAAATCTGCGCAAGATCAGGCTCAAGCTCAACCCCGAGAAGTGCGTGTTTGGAGTCCCCTCCGGCAAGCTTCTCGGGTTCTTCGTGTCTCAGTAGGGAATCGAAGCCAATCCCGACAAGATCAAGACCATTGAGCAGATTGAAGCACCAAAGCGCGTCAAGGATGTACAAAGACTTGCCGGTTGCATGGCTGCTCTCAGCAGGTTTATCTCTAGGTCTGCTGAGCGCGCCCTGCCGTTTTTCAAAATATTGAAAAAGGCAGGTCCAATGAAATGGACTCCGGAAGCGGAGGCTGCACTGCAAGACTTGAAGAGATACCTGTCCTCCGCTCCAACACTTGTCGCACCTAAGCCACAAGAGAAGTTGCTGCTGTATATAGCGGCAACCAATCAAGTGGTTAGTGCTGCGTTAGTAGCAGAGAGGGAGGCAGATGACGAGCCAGCAACCCCGGCAGGCGCATCCAGCGACAAGCAGGGGGCTTCCCCGACAAGCTCTGGTCCCGACAAGGATGGATCTGCGCAGACGCGCGAGGAGATACAGAAGAGAATGGTACAACGCCCAGTTTACTTTGTCAGTTCCCTTTTGCAGGGGGCTAGGTCAAGGTACTCTGGCGTGCAGAAATTGCTTTTCGGCCTTCTCATGGCCTCGAGAAAGCTGCGCCATTACTTCCAAGCACATGAGATCATAGTTGTCACTCGTTTTCCGCTGAAGAGGATACTACAGAATCCAGAAGCGACAGGCAGGATTGTCGAGTGGGCACTGGAACTGTCAAGCTTTGGCCTCAAGTTTGAGAGTACTTCAACTATCCAAAGCAGAGCATTGGCGGAATTCATAGCAGAATGGACGCCAACACCAGATGAAGAAATTCCAGAAACGAGCATCCCCGTCGAGGAAGCAAGCAAAGAGTGGCTGATGTACTTTGATGGTGCCTTTTCACTGCAAGGCGCCGGCGCTGGCGTGCTGCTTGTCACACCCACCAGAGAGAACCTCAAGTACGTAGTCCAGATGCACTTTCCCAAGGAGCAAGCAACAAACAATACTGCAGAGTATGAAGGCTTGCTTGCCGGTCTCAGGATCGCGGCAGACCTTGGGATCAAGAAGCTCATTGTCAGGGGTGACTCGCAGCTTGTCGTCCGCCAAGTGAACAAGAGCTATCAGAGTCCGTTGATGGAAGCCTACATCGACGAAGTGAGAAAGCTAGAAGAGCACTTTGACGGCCTACAGATGGAGCATGTTCCAAGAGCTTAGAACGCCATTGCCGATGGCCTATCAAAGTGCGCCGCACTTAAGTTACCTGTGGAACCAGGGATCTTTGTGCTCAAGCTGACTCAACCGTCCGTAACACCATCAACTAGACAGAGCAAGAAGAGGAAGTTGATTTCTGGTGACTATTTTCTGGATCAACGCCAAGAGCGCCGAGGAGCAGTATGCTCCGGCAAGCCCTAGGGTTTGTTTCGTTGAAGCAGAAGCTCCCGACAAGTTTTGCTCCGGCAAGCTTGCCGGGGAACATCAAGCTCCGGCAGAGTCGCAGGTTCTCGCCGTAGAAGCGGATGTTCCCGCAGCAGCAGATTTGCCATTCGCCAAGATCAACGCCAAGAGCGCTGAGGAGCAGTCTGCTCCGGCAAGCCCTAGGGTTTGTTCCGTCGAAGCAGAAGCTCCCGACAAGTTTTGCTCCGGCAAGCTTGCCGGGGAACGTCAAGCTCCGGCGGAGCCACAGGTTCTTGCCGTAGAAGCGGATGTTCCCGTAGCAGCAGATTTGCCTTTAGTCCTTGTTGTCGAGCCACAAGCTCCAGCATGGGCACAACAGACTGTCCATTTCCTTCAGACAGGAGAACTTCCCGAAGAGCAAGAAGAAGCGGAAAGATTAGCCCGACAGTCAAGTATGTACCAGTTTGTCGACAAGACACTGTACAGAAGAAGACTGAACGGCGTGAAATTGAAGTGTATTCACCGGGAAGATGGACAAAAGCTGTTGGCAGAGATACATGGAGGCATATGTGGTCACCACATTGGCGCGAGAGCACTTGCCGGCAAAGCATTCCGGCAAGGTTTCTTTTGGCCGACAGCCCTCCAGGATGCAACTGCACAAGTAACCAAGTGTGAAGCGTGCCAGTTCCATTCCAAGCAGATACACCAACCAGCTCAAGCTCTCTAGATGATCCCTTTATCCTGGCCATTTTCGGTCTGGGGGATCGACATCCTCGTCCCCTTTCCCCGAGCAGTCGGGGGCTTTGAGTACTTGTACGTTGCAATCGACAAGTTCACAAAGTGGACGGAAGTGGAAGCAGTGAGGAAGGTGATAGCACAGTCAGCAGTCAAGTTCTTCAGGTCGATTGTTTACCGCTTCGGGATCCCTAACAGGATAATCACCGACAACGGTACGCAATTCACGAGCCGCACCTTCATGCAGTACGTCCAAGATCTTGGCGCCAAGGTCTGCTTCGCTTCTGTTGCTCACCCGAGAAGCAACGGTCAAGCGGAGAGGGCAAATGCTGAAGTGCTGCGTGGGCTCAAGACCAGGACTTTCGATAGGCTGCACAAGTGCGGAAGAAACTGGATCGAGGAGCTGCCGGTGGTTCTTTGGTCGATCAGGACAACGCCAAATCGAGCCACTGGCCAGACACCTTTCGCTCTAGTCTATGGAGCAGAGGCAGTTCTCCCCACGGAACTCGTATACGGGTCACCTCGAGTGCTCTCTTATGATGAGCTTGAGCAAGAGCAGCTGCGACAAGATGACGCGCTGCTCCTTGAGGAAGACCGTCTTCAGGCTGCTGTACGAGCTGCTCGCTACCAGCAAACTTTGCGCCGCTACCATAGCCGCAAAGTTAACGCCAGAAGTCTCGAGGAAGGCGACCTTGTTCTTCGGCGTGTTCAGTCCGCCAAGAATTCCAACAAGTTGACGCCGAAGTGGGAAGGCCCTTACCGGGTGAAACGAGTCACTAGGCCTGGCGTTGTCCGCCTTGAGACCGAAGATAACATTCCGGTGAGCAATTCCTGGAACATTGAGCATCTTCGTAAGTTTTACCCGTAAGGCATGGTTGCCGGAACCTGTTCCGGCAACCACCTTTTGTACAAGTCTTGCCGCTGTTGCATGTAATCCTTTGTACAAAGCCGGGTGCAGACCCCATGCATAAGTAAAGCTCATGTGCTCCGCACATCTTGTCAATTTCATGCTTTCTATTTTTTGCATATGTGATCTGACACTTTGTGCAGCACCTACTCCCTGGTAAGCAATAACGAGCCGTAAGGATCCATATCTTTATTTTCTCTTCTTTCTTTTTTCTCAAGGAAAGGAAGGTTCCCTC
>NC_041388.1:591375466-591400873 GCF_002162155.2 Triticum dicoccoides | reverse complement strand
GGGGGGGAAAGGAGAAGATAATGGTATGAGAAGATAATGGTATGGACCAGGCGTCGTTCAAGAAAGTTTCGCCTTACCGGGAAGCAAACAACAGAAAAGCTAAGTTGCCAAAGTTTGAGCAATCAGATTTTTAAATTTTTTAAGTTATCTCCCTTGAACGACCGCACTTTGTATGGAAAACCTGTGCGCGGAGGAACCAACTCGTAGCTAGTTGCGCCCTTATTTTGTTTCGAGTCCGCTCAACAACTTAAGTGAGCTGCGACTAGTTGCGACAAGGTTTCTTGTCGGTAGCGGCACCGCCAGCAGGCTGCTGACGTTCCGCACTCAGTGCTCGCGGCTAAGGTGTCTGCACCGGCAAGTTCCCTAAAAGCGTAGGGCAAAAACATACAAAGGGAGGAATCAAGTAAAGGGAATAACATTGCAATCATTACCCGGAATAGAGTTATAGTACAAGGTAGCTTGTCGCGGCTCTAACAGATTGTTCTCGTAACATGACCAGCAGCGACAAGAAAAGAAGAAAACGAGCGGCCTAGTCTACGCGATCGCCCTCAGTCCTCTTGATCCCGCTCACCTTGTCCACAATGGGTGCGATAAGGGTCTTGAGCGCCTCCAGATCAGCATCCGACGGCAGGGTCTTGAGGACGTTGGTGAGGTTGAGGCCCGGGATGCGGAAGGCCACCTTCACCAACACCTTTTGAAGAGCTCCCGCACAGATCTTACGCGACTCGTCGGCCAGCTGCTTTGGGATCTTCTCCCGGAGCCGCTGGAGGGCCGTCGCCACGCCTTTGAAGAACAAGATGAGCTTGGCACTGGGTTGGAGGTTCTCGTCGGAGGGATACCCGAGATCCTCCATCCCCAGCTGCACCAGCTCCCTGTCAATGCCTGCGGCAACATTCACGAGACCCTCCGTCCAGTGCTCCACATTCTCCCTAAAAGCATTCTGAGCGGCGGCAGCACTCGCCAGCAGCGCCTTGTCGGCCTTGATCTCCTCCTTCAAGGCCGCCTCCTGCTCCCTGGCGCCGTCCAGCGTCTTGGTCAAAGTGGTCAGCTTCAACTCAAGATCTGCGTTGGAGTCCTTGGCGGCGCTAAGCTCTTTGCCCTTCTCGGCGAGACGAACCTGCAGCTCTGAGTTGCTGTGGGCGTCCTTCTCCCGCTCACGCTTGAGCGTGGCAAGCTCTTCACCACTCGCCTTGAGATCTGCCTCCAGCTGCGCCACCTTCGTCTCCAGCTCCTTCTTGGCGGCCTCGGCAACAGCGGTAGCATCCTCTGCTTGCTTAAGGGCTCCGCCAAATTGTTGCTCACGCACGACAAGCTCCTCCTTGTGGCTGTCGAGGTTAACTTTCCGCTGCGCCAGCTCGCCCTCCTGCGCAGACAGCTTCTCAGCGGCAAGCCGCTGTTGCTCTTCAACTTCGGCCTTCTCGAGGAAGCAGGCCTTCTGCTCTTCGGCGAGTTGCTCCCGCTCCTCCGCCAGGGACCGGAGAGCTTCCTGGTTGAGACCCCGGAGCTCCTCCGCGCGCTTCTCGATGTCCGCTCCCGCCTTCGCGACAAGCGCCTCGCGAGATTCCAGCTTGGCTTGCCGCGCGTGGTAGAGCGACAACAGCTTCCGCAGCAGCCGCTCCTCCTCAGGCTCGCCGCTGCTGCTGCTCGGCACGTCAACCAGCGTCAGCCCAGCGGAGGCGAGCACCTCTCCGTCGAAGCTCTCTCCCTCGACCGGCGCCCTGGAGCTCGACGCCCAGGGGAGGTTGATGAAGACGCCATCGCCGGCCTTCAAGTAGACGCCTGGCTGGGGCTCTTTGGAGCCTGGCACTACGGCAGCGGCGGAGGGATCGGCAGTCGGCGTAGCGCCTGGCGCTCCTGCGGCCTCGGGGCCGTCAGTGCGATCGCCAGACCCCCCTCCTGCTTCTGCGGCTGCAGCTTTGGCGGCCTCTGCGCCAGCGCGATCGTCAGCACCGGCTGCTTTTTCGGTGGCAGCGGCGTCGTCGGCGGCAACCTCGGTCTCCATCGGCTCCGCAGCAGATGGGTCTGACGGCCGGAAAAGGGAGAAGAGTCAAGCAAATATCCGAAAAAGAAGAAGAACTCAAGGGAAGTTTTGAAGCGAGAGGATTACCTGTACTGGGTTCTGTAGTCGTGGTCTCCGCCGCCGGAGGGCCGCTGGTGCTGTCCCTTGCCGGAGAACTCTCCCTTGCCGGAGACTTCTCCCTTGCCGGAGAACTCTCCCTTGCCGGAGGACTCTCCCTTGGCATTTCGGGGGCGGCCTCCGTGCGCTCCTGGTGAGGCTGCTCTGCTCCTACACAAACCAACAGTCAGATGTCAGCAAAGAAAGGGTATCCATGCGCGCCCGACAGCGGAAAGCGAACCATATACTTACGCTGGGGGCTGCTCTGGAGAACAGTTGCCGGGTCTGGAAAGGTTGTCTCGGACGCTCCCCCTGCTGTCGCGGTGGGTTCGTCCTCGATGATAATCACCGGGACCTTGGCCCTCTTCGCTGCTCTCTGGGCCAGAGTCCTAAAAAGGAATAAGTTCGGAGTAAAGCAAATGAGATACAAGACAAAACAGCAAGAATTGAAGAACTACAAGTACAACAAGAGAATCTTACTCTTCTTCTTCCTCGTCGGAGCTGAACGCGGAGAAGTCGAAGTCTGGCTCACGTCCGGCGCGAGGAGGCGGAGGAGTGGTTTCCCTTGGCCGCTTGGCGGGAACAGTGGCGGTGGTATGAGATGATCCCGCTCCGGCTGCCGCCGCGGCGTGAGAAGCGGCAGGAGCAGAAGCGGTGGTCTGGGTGGACCCCGCTCCAGTTGCCGCAACAGCGTGAGGTGCTCCCGCGGCAACAGTACTTGCCGCGGTGGAGCGTGTCGCGCGGCTCGGCGGCTGTTCACTGGCCAGCTGCCCCACTACGTCCCCGGTCTTGCGGAGACGCCTTCTTGGTGGAGATGGAGGTTCTGCTTGCAGCGAGCTGCCTGAAGATGAGGAGGAAGAGGAGTTGATCTCCAGCGAGCCGCTCGCATCCTCGGCGGGCTCGCTCGACTCGACGCCATGCCCGGCAAGCTCTTTCTTGCCAGCGGGCTCCCCTCGCTCGGCACGGCTTGCCGCCTCTGCTGCATCTGCCTCCTCCACGGTGAATCCAAATTCGCCCGCGGCTGCGGCCGCCACCGCCTCTTCCAGCCTAGTGGCGATGCATGTCATCTCCGCATCGGTGGTGTCGCGGGTGAGGCTATCCTTTTCGTCGGACCGGACCGGCACTTCTACCAAGCTATCAAAGAACTCCTACACAATGTCGTCTGCAGGCTCTTGCCAAGTTGGGACAATTCCATGCGAATCGCACAGCGGCATCATTGCACGGATGCGGTCGAGCGCGGAGTTGTTGCACAGCGGAACGACACCCCCCGGCAACCTGAACACTTCGGGATGTTGAGGGTCGTACTTGAATAGCTCCTGGAGCATCGCGTTGAGCTCCAGAACAGTGAAGTTGAAGTTGAGGCCCGGACGCAGCCTCATGATATCCGCCGCATTCTTGAATTCCCAGGCGGGTCTCCCCCGTTCCTGCAGGGGGGCGATGCGGCGACGAAGAAAATCTGCGCCAACAGCGCCTACAGTGAGCCCGGCAAGCCTGAGGCGTAGGATCCGGGTGACGGCGATCTTCAGCTTATCGTCTTCCAGGGCCACGTCACTCCAATCGCTGCCGCGTGCTACTGGGGCTTAGCGCCGGGCAGTAAACGGCTGCGGGTTCTCCTCGACAATCCAGCACTAGTCTGCTCTCCATTCCTCCTACTTGCCGTGGAACTCTCCTTCCAGATAAGTGTCCTTCTTGCCGGCCCTCGAGATCCGGGCGATTCCGCCGGATAAAGGCTCTCCTCTCTCTACTCGGGGCATAAAGAAGTGGCGAAAAAGGGCTACATTGGGATGGACTCCGACGAAGTTTTCGCAGAGATGTGCGAAAACTGCCATGGTCAGAACGACATTGGGGGTGAAATCAAGGAGGTGGAACCCGTAGGTGTTCATAATATCGCAGAAAAACTCAGAGAAAGGCGGGCAGAGCCCGCAGTAGAAGAACAAGGCGAAGAATGGATATCCATTTGGAGCCGTTTTCCAAGCGGCGGCTGGAAGTACCTTCGTGCGCGGGTGCGCTCGCGTCTCCGTCGACCAGAAGAGGTAGTAATTCTCCCTCAGCTCCCTCGTGGCGAGCTTGGGGGGGGGGGAGATTGCCCGCTCCTTTCGCAGCGCCGCGAGCCGCTGCGCCTCGGTCGACTTCACAACCTTCCCCTTGTCAGCTCTCGGAGCCATGGCGGAAGTGGTGGAGGAGGTCGACGGCATTGGTGGTGCTGGTGGTGATGGGGGGCGGGGCGCTGCTCTCTTTCAGCTTTGGGAAGACGAGGGAGCGGCGGAGATTTCCGAGATTGGAGTAGCAACTGGCGAATGGGCGAACTACCCCTGTTTCCCCTGCTTATAAAGAGGGAGGGGGCGGACGTTCCACCTTTCCGAATAAAGAAACCACCCACGATCTCTCCCACGACGCCGCATTCAACGCGTGCCGTTCGGGGAGGGTGCGGTGGATACGGGGAGAGATACCGCGTAACCCAGGCCGCGCATGCCCGTGCCCTGTTTTGGGCCTGGCCCAACAGCGCTCGGCACCATGTATGGCCCAGGCCCAGGGGCTCCTGTCGGTGTACTAGAGTAGGGGTACCCTAGTATCCCGAACTTGTGCACGGGCAGTCGCAGCATCCCGCGGCAAGGCTTGCCGGGTGACCGCCAAGGTCCTCCGTGGTTCCTTTGAAGCCATTCAAGGACAAAGTATCCAAGCCAAGGAGACAAGACCCCGGCAAGAGGAGCTTGCCGGGAAGGCCAACCAAGGCAAGGCGCTGAAGGAGACAAGACCCCGGCAAGAGGAGCTTGCCGGGAAGGCCAACCAAGGCAAGGCGCTTAAGGAGACAAGACCCCGGCAAGAGGAGCTTGCCGGGAAGGCCAACCAAGGCATCTCAAGGAACTTGCCGCGACGCGCCGCGCGTCCTGGCAAGGCCCGGTGAGCGACAAGCTCCCGGACGCGACAAGACAACGACCGCGGCAAGGCGCTTGCCGCGGCAAGCCACCACTCTGTGCCCGCGCTCCAGCACATCCACCAACGTGTCGCTCTGGGACCCTTCCAGGCGTACGTGGCGGGAGACTGTACAGCCAGCGGTGTGCGGTGGCAAGCGGCACTACCAAGATTTGCATCGTGGCGAGCGGTGGCGGTCCCTTTTGCACTGTTTAGGTGACGCAGACGGGCATTTAATGCCCTTGTCCCCTGCCGTCAGGGTTAGGTATGATACACTGTAGCAGGTAGTTGTACCAACCGCAACACCTTTCCATTTTTACCCTTATCTACATTGCCACCTGTCGGTGACCCCTTGAGCATATAAAAGGAGGCCCATGCGCAACGTAGAGGGGGAGGGAAAAAACACTCACGCTCGGTCTCGTTAGCTGCTGGGGTGTACTGTAGCACTCCGCGCTCCCGAGCAAGAACTCAATACAAACTGCAAAGCAGGAGTAGGGTTTTACGCATCCGTGCGGCCCGAACCTGGGTAAACTGCTCGTGTGCTTCGCCTCGATCCGCTCTTCGTGCGACCCTCGCCCCCGCCGAACCGAAAGGGACTCGGTCCGCCGGTCCCATAGGTGCTCGTGGATTAGTCCCCCGGCATTGGTCCATAAAGGAGGTGGTAGCGCAGCGAACGAGGCAATCGGACTATATTGCTTTAACACTTTCACTTAGCCATAGGAGTTTGACGGCGGGACTACTAGATAGCCCCTGGTACCTCCGCGCTCGTCCGAATACGGGGCGCGTACTTACATGACTGGGGAACAACCCTTCGTTAATGCGGAGGAATCCCGAAGATTCTGCTAAGTCATTGAGTGGTTGACCAGTCTCGCGCTTTATCATGACAGTCAGTTTTCGGCTTTCTCTACCGAGGTGCTCATCTGGATGAACCAGGGCACAATCGCAGTAGTTCTCCCAGTGCTATCTTAGCCGATATAGCGGAACGTAAGGTACCAAAACATGGGAGCCAGGCAAACCCAAAATTTGACCAAAGACATGATTCAGAGCTGATGCATATAAGGCCAAAATCGCGATGCCGAACACTCCCTAAGGTATTTGGTCTTTATAACATATGCCGGGCTGAACAATGCCCGTAATAATAAACCCCGAGTGTCCAGGTACGTGCAATCCTGACATGGCAACATGCCAATAACGTCAGCATCCTTCTCGGTTGTATTGAGTATCAGGAGGATGTGAACAACAAGAGAAAGTAAAAAAGGTTTACGCAGGGTCTTACTCTGAAAAAAAACCTTTGAGTGGGTCCCTATTGCACGTCTGCGCCTGTGTCTCCGTTGTGCCGTGTCCTGGACAGGTGTAGCACGATTGTCATCTGTAAAAGAGAAGAACTTAGGTGAAAGTTGTCGTGCCAAAAAATTGGTTATTATCAATAAACCATTGAAATTCAAGATAAGTCAAGTTGAGCCGAACTAGCCCTGATTACACGCGGGAAGCCCCTGGTACCGTCTATGAGGGTTTAACCATCAAACCAATCTCATGTACATGTAGTGATGCGTCAGACTCGTCTAACTGTGTCCGTGGTCTTGACAACATGTCATTTATTCTGGTTGGTGAGGCCGTCTAGTGTTCGGCTGTTAAGGCCGCCGCACATTCTTCCGCGCGTAGAGAACCCTCAATATTTCCACTAACTGTGTGGTGCCACGTGGACCATGCATCTTAAGCTTGAGAGAAGCGTAATGCGGTACTGCATTAAAACGAGCGAAAGCCGCTCTTCCGAGTAGTGCTTGATAGCCACTTCAGAATGGAGCGATATAGAAAGTTAACTTTTCGCTTCGGAAGTTGTCGGGAGAACCAAATACAACCTCTAGTAATAGAGAGCCCGTACAGCAGGCCTCTGGGCCTGATATTACTCCCTTGAAGGTAGTATTACTGTGGCTTATTTTTGTCGGGTCTATCCCCATTTTGCGGACTGTGTCCTGATATATCAGATTTAGACCACCGCCGCCGTCCATAAGGACTCGTGTGAGGTGGTATCCGTTTATTATTGGGTCTAACACCAAGGCAGCCAATCCTTCATGCCGGATGCTTGTCGCATGACCCCCGCAATCAAAAGTGATCGGGCAGGCCAACCAGGGGTTGAACTTAGGGGTGACGGGCTCTATGGCGCGTATGTCTCGGAGTGCATGTTTGCTTCTCCTCTTCTTCACATGGATCATGTTTACTGTTTTAACCTCTGGTGGGAATTTTTTCTGTCCTCCAGTGCTTTGCTGGCGAGGTTCGCCCTCGTCTTCATTGGTGTCTCCCCCCCTTGTGTTTGGCGTTTAGCTTACCGACCTGCTTGAAGACCCAACATTCTCTATGGGTGTGATTTGCAGGTTTATCGGGGGTGCCATGAATCTGACATAGTTTGTCGAGAATCTTGTTTAGGCTAGATGGTCCATCTCTGCTGCCTTTGAAAGGCTTTTTCTGCTGACCTGGTCGAGAGCCCTTGAATTCGGTGTTGACCGCCGTATTATCTGGGCTGTCTTATTTATTTTGACGCTTGTTTTTACTGCGTCGTGGTTTTCCATTGCCATCCCTGACTTCGGATGTGCTTGGATCGCTGGTGCTACTGCGGGCTAACCAGCTATCTTCGCCCGCGCAAAAGTGGGTCATGAGGCTTGTCAGGGCTGCCATTGTTCTCGGTTTTTCTTGGCCGAGGTGTCTGGCGAGCCATTCGTCTCGAACGCTGTGCTTGAAAGCTGCTAAGGCTTCGGCGTCCAGACAGTCGACAATTTGGTTATTCTTAGTGAGAAACCTGCTCCAAAGCTTTTGGGCTGACTCTCCGGGCTGTTGAATTATATGACTTAAATCGTCTGCATCCGGAGGTCAGACATAGGTCCCTTGAAAATTAGCCCGAAAAGCGTCCTCGAGCTCCTCCCAACTTCCAATTGAGTTTTTGGGGAGGCTTTTTAGCCAGTGCCGAGCTGGTCCTTTAAGCTTGAGGGGCAATTACATGATGGCATGGAGATCGTCTTCACGAGCCATATGGATATGGAGGATAAAGTCCTCAATCCAGACCCCAGGGTCTGTGGTCCCGTCGTACGCCTCTATGTTCACTGGTTTGAATCCTTCTGGGAATTCGTGGTCCAGCACCTCATCGGTGAAACATAGGGGGTGTGTGGCACCCCTGTATTTGGATGTATCATGGCGTTCGGACGGTTGTAGTATTCGGTTTTGATTTTGTGCGAGAGCACGCTTCCTAGATCCATAGATGGATCTGGTCATACTGGATTTTTGGCGCAAGTCCTCACGTAGATCGTGTGTTGACTTATGTGCGACCTTGTTAGTCGCTCTATCACGGTCACAAGGTGGTTGATCCGGCCAGTTGGCCGTTTTATTTTTCGGCTGTATGGGGTCTAAGGCCTCATCGTCGAATTCGGGTAATAGCTTGCGCTTTGGATAGCTCTTTGTGTGGTAACCTCCACCATACTTTTGTTCGTTGTTGAGCACTTTGTTCCACCTGTTGTTGAGCGTATTTTGTTCAGCCTTAAGCCTTTGCTTCTGCTTCTTTAGACTCCTCGCTGTGGCAATAAGCCTTCTGCGGAGGTTCTCTTGCTCCAAGTGCGTTTCGGGGATGATGTGTGCATCTTCGTCCGGACTGTTTTCCTCCCCAGAGGGGGTTTGATGAGGTTTATCCTCGGCGTCGCCGTGTTCGGACGTTGGGTCCATACTATATTCGCCGTTTGCAGCTTCATCGTGCTCTGCCGCCGGGGCGATGTGGCCGTCGTTTCGTCTGGAGTCGACTGGAGTGTTATTTTCTCTTGCGCTGTTATCGCTGTTTTTGTCGAGGCGGGATTTGGAGCGGCGCCTACACTGACGCTTTGTTTGCTTCTTGGAGGGGTCATCCTCCACTGTCTCCTCCCGTTCCTCGTCATCGTTTTCTTTGGGTGTATCCACCATGTATATGTCATGTGATGAAGTGGTTGTCCAGCGCCCTGTGGGTACTGGTTCTTGTTCCTCTCCTGCATCGTCGTCCATGGCGTCGATGTCTTCGGAGTCAAAATCGAGCATGTCTGTTAAATCGTCGATAGAGTGTAACATCCCAAATTTTCAATTTGGAATGTTTTACAAATATTAGTTAAGCATCTATGCATTTTGTTTGAATTGAGTGGCATTTGGAAATTTCAGAGGCATTTGAGTTTTATTTGATTTGAATTTGATTTTGGCAATTGAAATTTATTTCAAAAATACCTAACAAATACTTGAGCAAAAGTATGAGAGGAGTAAACATGACACTCCAAAGAAAAAGTCAGAAGAAAATATTGCCAAAAAAGTTTGAATTCAAATTTGATTTTATTTGGAATCTACAAAAAAATGTTTTTATTTTTGTTTCTGTTTTGCCTCTGGAAAAATGTTCACGTTGTAGGATTTATTTTTCTGATTTTATTGATATATATATGTCCTATATAAAATATTATAGTTTTCTCTTATATTAGTTTTCTCTCTCTGACGTAATTAAAAAAAAATAGGAAAAGACCCAGGCACGAGCCAGGCCAACCGGCCCAGCCGACGCCAGGCCAACCGGTCCAGCAGCGCCGAGCCATAGCCACCAGCCGGCCACTCGACACAGCCCAGCGCGCCACACGCGCCGACCCCGTTCCGATCGGCCGCCCAATCGCTCTCCCCCTCTCACACTGACTGCGGGACCCGCCCTCATCCCCAACCCCTCGCTCACGAAACCGAACCAGAGCACGTCCAGAGCACGCCGCGGTTCCGATCTTCCTGGGATCATGATCCCGAGTCGACCTCCTCCCCAAGAAAGTTGCCCTATATAAACCCCTCGGCCTCCTCTTCCAAACCCCCCAAAAACCCTACCTCAACTCCCACCGTAGCTCTCGCCCTCGCCAAACGCATCTCGCCGCCGCCGCCTCGGTTCGCCGCCGCTACCGACCCCGGTGAGGATTCCCCCTACCTCTAAGCACCTTCACCCGAACCCCCTCTTCGTTACGCACTTCTTTGACATTCTCTAATCGCCCAGGAACGACCGAAGTCACCGCCCCGAGCATCACCGCCCGCCGCCGGAGTTGCAGAGCACCAAGAGCCCCGCCGAGCTCGTCCCACTCGCCTCTGTCGTCCCCGAGCTCCACTGACTCCATCCCCGACCTTCCCTCAAGCTGCCGCACCCACCCGACGACTCCGCCGCTGCCCCGGACCACCGGAGCACCCCCGCCACCGTCGCCCGAGCCGTCGTCGTCCATCATCGCCGCTGTAAGCCACCGGACCTCCCTCAACCGTTCGATCTGCAATGCACGGCTTAGATTGGACTAGCGAAGGGTTAGGTTATTTTCAATAGATCGGTTTAGTTTACGATTTCCGGTTTAGTTCGATTTAGTGTACACCGGCCCGATCGGTTGTTTTATTATTAACCCGTACGCGTGTAGCCTATTCAACGCATGATCGCTGTTTAGTTGTAGAACGCCCACTGTTTCGGCCCATTAGCGCATTAGTTTTTGTTTAGTTTTATTTTAGTTTCTGTTTTTAAAACAGAATAGTTCCAGTCTTGAAAAATCTATATCTTTCAAGTTATTTAATATTTTTAGTTGATTCTTTTTGCTCTAGTTTGCAAATTTCCTATAGTTGCTGTAGAAAATTAGATTCAGCCATGTTTAGGTTTTTAAAAATTGTTTTATATTAGTTTTAGTCAGATTAGTTTTTCTGCTATAAATTGAGTTAGGATTATTTTATTTTAGTGATTCTTTTTGTCACTGCTTTGTTTTGACCTGGCCTAGCAGTAGGAATTTATTTGGGCATTTATAGTCTTTATTAAAAATAGTTTTTATGCGAAAACAAGCTTTTCTAGTTTATTTTAGCTTGCTGTTGTTTTCTGCTGTTCTAGTTATCTTTAAATTTTATTTTTTCCTATGTTATAATTTATTTTAGATTAGTTTCTGTAGTTACAGAGGGTGAACATTAATTTACAACAAAATAAAAAGTTTCATTTTATTTTCTTATTAGTTTTGTTTTAGGTATAACAAGAGTTCTATAATAGATATTGGTTTGATTCTTTTTGCACCTAGTTTGTATGATGTTTTCCTTTATGTTAGTAAAACCATTGTTTTGGATCTGTAAAGAAAAGTGTTAGTAGGTTAAAACTATTTCTTTGTTGTTGCTTGATGTGATGGGAACCTTGATTTTGTTTTCCTCGAGTTTTCTTTGATTTTGGTTTGAGTGCTTGTGTGTTTTCCTTCAGTTTGCTGATATGTCATTAGTGAAGTACTTATTTGTGCTATTGTTTGACTCGATAGAATTTCTGGAGTGCGAAGCTTGCTATCTCGAGTCACTAGCATTTGAAGACCGTCAGCCAGGCAAGTCATTTGATCATGTTTTACAATACCTATGATTTTGTTGCATTAGAATTATTCCTCCCCACCATGCATGCAGTAGGAGAATTTTAAGTTATGTTCTTGAGTAGTATCATGAGGTAGGATGAACCCAATTTCCCCTTGTTACCATTGCCCGGGACGATGTAGTTTATTTTGCTATGCTCGTAGACGGGGTTGGTTGAGTGATTCATAAGGGAGATGTGAGAGTCAAGATGATGACAACCCCATGACTTCAAGCTCAAGATGGACTTCAAATTCACTACTGGGTGGAGGACGGTTGACGGGCACCCTGGAGGAACCAACGGATAGCCGGGATGCATGGAGAAGCGCCATGACATCTTGCGGAAGGCTTCACCCAGCCACGAAGAGACGGATGGATACCCCTTGACCGGAAGCTTACCTATGCAGCCGCAAGCCATTATGGGCTCTAGCTGGGTTGACCTTAGGCGTGACTCTGGACGGACGGTGCCAGCAGATGTAGAAGAACGGTAGGACATTGATGGGTACCGGCAGTGCCCAGAGAAACTCTATGGAAGACCCTGTTTCGTTCATCCCGTCTTCAAACACCAGGCAGTGCGAGGACATAAAGGAGGGAACGATTCTTGCTGGTAAAGTGCACACGACTCTGCAGAGTAACAACCTAATCGATTAGCCGTGTCCCCAGTTACGGACAAATGAGCCTCTGGAAATTGGAGTATTTCGGAAATCTCAACACCGAACTTAATAAATTAATTGAGGGGTTATTCAATAATTGGGAATGAGACATTGGTTGGCGGAACCATCTCAATAACAACCAACATTTTGTAGTAATTGCAAGCAAGTCCTTTGTTATAGGAAAAAAATTGACTTTTTCACAAAAACATAAAACTTAGAGCCACACAGCCAAATTGCATATAGTGTTAGAAATTTTATTGTTGTTCTCTCTTCATGACTTGCCGGCATATTCTAAATGCTGACCTACACGGCTGCAACGTCTCATGTTGCAGAGGAGTTTTCCGACCAGGAGTGAGGCTACGATCTTCGCTTGGCAATTGCCCTATGGAGTCGGATGGACTCGCTACTCGTCTATGGTTCCACTGCTTATTTAGTTTATTTCTCATGAGTTGGCCTTCGGCCGAATTTATTATGATGTAATAAAGACTCGATATGAGAATCGTGTAATAAATTCAGGTGTGATTGAACTTTGAATCTTTTCATCCATGTACTGTGTGTGCCAGCATGATCTTGGGATGGTACAACTACACAGAGACTTGATCGATTTTGGGTCGGGTCGTTAGAGAGATGGTATTCAGAGCACACGCTGACCGTAGGACGTAACCCCTAGGATCGGAAAGCCATAGGAAGAAACTATTTTATTTTATGTCCTTATCATTCCGTAATACTCCCCTGTTCATTTCTGACTTCTCTCCGATTTCAACATTCTAGATGGCCGTCAAGTTCATCCCAGTTCTGCTCCCGGAGTTTTGCCAGCCAGATGAGACAGTGCTTTTTGGCAGGAGGCTGGTCCAGATCACCAAGGAATTGAAGATTGCTCTGCCGTCTATCACCGGGACCCCTATCATGGCATTTCCAGAAGACTGTCATTATAGGATTAAGGTGCACATACCAGGGAGAACTTTCGGAAGCCTCTCAGCGCCCGTTGACTTCAAGTTCACTGCTCCCACTTGGATACTCGGGAGAGACATAGCAGTTCATAGTGCACTTAGACGCATCCAGGAGGAATACAGGACCGAGCTTGTTGGATCAGACCACACCATGATTTCTCGCAGGACTGCAGATGGAGAGATTATCCGCACCATAGATGATGACTCCGTCCGCTCATATGTCCAATACTTGGAGGCTCACATCAGGGCTCTAGAGATTTAGATGCGCAGGAGCTTGAAGACGGTCCAAAAGTTGCATCTTCGTGAAATTGAACTAGAGGATGCAGCACGTGAAGCCCACTATGAGCATGAGGATGAAGTCAAGGATTTTATGGAAAGACCCGAGGACCGGAATAAATATATTGCCACACTGGAGGAGAAGATGGATCTGGGAGAAGACCTTTTCCCGAGTGGAGATGATGGACCTCTCGTGAGCGATGACCAGGAATATGAAGAGAGCTCCACCGAAGGAAGCCGCAAGAGGAGACGCCGCACCAGAGGACGACGCACCAGAGGATGCAGGGATAATTGATGAAGACATTTAGTCGACCGCCATGTTATTTTATTTTCGTCGATCAATTAGGCCGTTATTTTCGATTAGTTGTGAGATCTTGTAATCCTAGTTTGAACCTTGCTTGAGATGAATGAATAAATGATTGGTGTGATTGTGTTTGTGCATTCATTTGGGTAGTGCTATTTTCTCATTAGACCCTTGTTCTATTCTAATTTCTCATCCACTCCATAACACCAGATGCCTCCGAGACATGACCCCGGTTTCACTTTCCCGCCGGAGCTCACCCAGCTGATTCAACAGCAGAATGCCTTAATGCAAATGCTCATCCAAAACCAAGGCAACAACAACAACAATCCACCACCACCACCCCCTGTCGATAACCTGACCCGGTTCCTAAGGCTGAATCCGCAGGTGTTCTCTAGTAGCACCGAGCCGATTGTAGCTTATGATTGGCTACGCAAGATCGGAAGGGATCTAACAACTGCTGGATGCACAAATGCTGAGAAGGTGCGTTTTGCCGCACATCAACTGAATGGACCTGCAGCCTCTTGGTGGGAAAACTACACGCCACTTATCCGGCCGCCACCATGACATGGGATCAGTTCCAGCGGGCTCTCTGCACCGCGCATGTCTCAGCTGGAGCCATGAGTCTGAAGAAGCGTGAGTTCCGCAACTTACGCCAGGGGAATCGTACTGTGGGGCAGTATGTGGATGAGTCCAGCAAATTATCTCGATATGCCCCAGATGATGTGGCCACAGATGCCGCAAAACAGGAGAAGTTTCTTGAAGGACTCAATGATGAGCTGGGAATGCAGCTAATGGTGGCTACCTTCAACAACTACCAGGAGCTGGTAGACAAGGCCACTATACTTGAAGGCAAGCAGCAGCAGATTGAAAGCCGCAAGCGGAAATATAGCCAGGGAAAGTACAACTCCGGAGCTCAGCAGAAGCCCCGCTATGCCCCATACTCGGGAGGACATACCCATCACAACCATGGAGGACACAATCATGGAGGACATAACCATGGAGGGAATGGGAACAATCGCAATCACGACAACAACCCCAAGTCAGGCAATGGAGGCAACGACAACCAGCACCGTCCTGCTCTGACTAAGAAAGATCTGAGTCATATCACCTGTTTCAAGTGCCAGAAGACAGGACACTACGCCATCGATTGTCCAGAGGCCAAGCAGAGGAATGGGAACGACAACGGCAATGGAAGCTCAGCAAAGAAGCCCAACACTTTTCCTCATGCTCAGGTGAATCGCATTGATGTGGAGGACGTTTATGATTAGCCAGAAACTATGGTTGGTAAGTTTTTATTAAATTCACGTCCAGTATTGGTACTCTTTGATTCCGGTGCAACTAATTCATTCATATCAAGGGTAGGTAATGGAAAGTATGGGTTGCCCACTAGGACCCTTAGAACCCCGATCCAAGTCACTTCTCCAGGAGGAGAGATGATGGCAGGCTTAGGTTGTCATTCAACCCTCAGCATCGGAAATCATGATTTTCCCGTAGACCTCATAGTCTTAGAATCCCAGGGATTGGACGTGATCCTAGGCATGGACTGGTTGACGAAGTTTGGAGGGAACATCGACTGTGCCCGCAAGACGATTTTGCTCACCACCCCGGAGCAGAAGAGGATCGAGTATGTATCCAGACGCACACCGATAAAGAAGCGGGTGAATTCCCTCACGGGAGTGGTTCAGGAGGAAGTGCCTGTAGTACAAGATTTTCCGGATGTATTTCCGGAAGAATTATCAGGAATGCCACCGGATAGAGAAATATAATTTTTGATCGAGTTATTACCTGGCACAGTCCCAATATCCAAGAGACCTTATCAGATGCCCCCGAATGATTTGGAAGAGATAAAGCAGCAGATCAAGGAATTATTGGAGAAAGGATATATTCGCCCAAGTTCGTCACCTTGGGGAGACCCAGTTCTTTTGGTAGAGAAGAAGGATGGAACCCTGAGAATGGTTGTAGATTATCGTTCACTGAACGACGTGACCATCAAGAATAAGTACCCTCTACCGATGATTAATGATTTATTTGATCAGCTAGTCGGAGCCAAAGTATTTTCCAAGATCAATCTTCGATCAGGGTATCATCAGCTGAAGATTCGTGAACATGATATACCCAAAACAGCCTTCACCACCAGGAATGGTTTATATGAGTATACCGTCATGTCATTCGGATTGACTAATGCCCCTGCGTATTTCATGAGCATGATGAACAAGGTATTTATGGAATATCTGGACAAGTTTGTCGTGGTGTTCATCGATGACATATTGGTTTTCTCCAAGAGCGAGGAAGAGCACAAGGAACATCTGCGTCTAGTCTTGGAGAAACTCCGAGAACATCAGTTATATGCCAAGTTCAACAAATGTGAATTTTGGTTGAAGGAAGTCGGATTCCTCAGACATGTTATTTCAGGAGAAGGAATAACAGTCGACCCCACCAAGGTTGAATCGGTCACCAACTGGCAATCCCCCACCTCAGTCAAGGAGATCCGCAGTTTTCTCGGGCTTGTAGGATATCATCGGAGATTTATTGAGAATTTCTCCAAGATTGCTAAACCCATGACCGAGTTGTTGAAGAAGGAAACAAAGTACATTTGGACCGAGGATTGTGAAGCCAGTTTTCAGGAGTTGAAGAAACGTCTGGTTACAGCCCCAGTACTCATTTTCCGGACATACACAAGGATTATCAGGTGTATTGTGACGCTTCTCGTCAAGGGCTCGGAGGAGTACTCATGCAGGAAGGAAAAGTTGTAGCTTATACCTCCAGACAGCTACGACCTCACGAGATGAATTATGCCACACACGATTTGGAGTTAGCAGTCATAGTGCACGCACTCAAGACGTGGAGACATTTCCTTGTCGGAAATAGTTGTGATGTTTACACGGATCATAAGAGCTTGAAGTATATTTTCACGCAGAAGGAGTTGAACCTCAGACAAAGGAGATGGCTTGAATTGATCAAGGACTATGGTATGAGATTACATTATCACCCAGGGAAAGCAAATGTTGTAGCAGATGCCTTGAGCCATAAAAGCCATGTGAACACCCTCATAGCTGGAGGATTACCTCAGAATTTAGCCGACGATCTCAGAGATCTCCGATTGGAAATAGTACCAAGAGGATTTGTCGCCACCTTGGATATTCACTCCACTCTGACCGAAAAGATCCGTGAAACACAGAAGAAGGACAAGGAAATTGCAGAGATAAAGGAAAAGATGAGTAACGGAAAGGCTAAAGGTTTTCGTGAGGATGAACACGGAACTTTATGGTTCGAGGATCGTATCTATGTGCCTAATGACCCAGAGGTCAGGAAGTTAATTCTTTAGGAGGCCCATGACTCACCGTACTCAATTCACCCAGGCAACACCAAGATGTATCTGGACTTGAAGGAAAGTTTCTGGTGGACAGGTATGAAGAAGGATATTGCCGAGTACGTAGCAGTATGCGATGTTTGTTAGCGAGTAAAGGCGGAGCATCAGAAGCCGGCAGGGTTACTTCAACCACTACCGATTCCCGAGTGGAAATGGGAAAAACTTGGAATGGATTTTATCACAGGATTACCCAGGACCCGTTCAGGTTATGATTCTACCTGGGTAGTGGTTGATCGCTTAACCAAGGTAGCTCATTTCATTCTCGTGAAGACCAAATATACTAGTGCTAAGTTAGCCAAGATATACATGACCAGGATCGTATGTCTGCATGGAGTTCCGAGGAGTATTGTGTCAGATAGAGGAACACAATTTACCTTAAAGTTTTGGAATCAGTTGCATGAAACCTTGGGTACGAGGCTGGAGTTCAGTACAGCTTTTCATCCGTAGACAGATGGACAGACCGAAAGAGTCAACCAGATTCTGGAGGACATGTTGAGAGCCTGTGCGCTAGACTACGGGTCTAGCTGGGATGACAATTTGCCATACGCAGAGTTCTCGTACAACCACAACTATCAGACCAGTCTAAAGATGGCCCCTTTCGAAGCTCTATACAGCAGGAGGTGCAGAACACCATTGCTGTGGGATGGTGTTGGAGACCGAAAACTTTTTGGTCCCGATCTTATCAGAGACTCCGAAGAGAAAGTCAAGCTGATTCGAGATAGACTCAAGATAGCCCAGTCGAGACAGAAGAGTTATGCCGATAGTAAACGCAAGGAGATAACATATGAAGTTGGAGACCGAGCATATCTCCGCGTGTCCCCACTTTGTGGAATCAAGAGATTTAAGGTTAAAGGAAAATTAGCACCCAGGTTCATTGGCCCCTACAAAATCCTCGAACGCAGAGGAGAAGTTGCGTATAAGCTGGAATTGCCAGAAGGATTGTCAGGAGTTCATGATGTCTTTCACGTATCCCAGCTGAAGAAATGCCATGCCGAGATGGCCGATATTCCTCTGAGAGACACAGTGCCCCTAGAAGCCATACAGCTGGATAGTGATCTAACTTATGAGGAGAAACCCATCAGAATTCTTGAGACTGCGAACAGAGTTACCCGCAGCAAGATCATCAAATTTTGCAAGGTTCTGTGGAGCCACCACTCTGAGGAGGAAGCCACCTGGGAGCGAGAAGAAGATCTCCGCCGAGACCACCCGCACCTATTTGCTAGCCAACCCGAATCTCAAGGGCGAGATTCATCTTAAGGTGGGTAGGTTTGTAACATCCCAAATTTTCAATTTGGAATGTTTTACAAATATTAGTTAAGCATCTATGCATTTTGTTTGAATTGAGTGGCATTTGGAAATTTCAGAGACATTTGAGTTTTATTTGATTTGAATTTGATTTTGGCAATTGAAATTTATTTCAAAAATACCTGACAAATACTTGAGCAAAAGTATGAGAGGAGTAAACATGACACTCCAAAGAAAAATGTCAGAAGAAAATATTGCCAAAAAAAGTTTGAATTCAAATTTGATTTTATTTGGAATCTACAAAAAAAATGTTTTTATTTTTGTTTCTGTTTTGCCTCTGGAAAAATGTTCACGTTGGAGGATTTATTTTTCTGATTTTATTGATATATATGTCCTATATAAAATATTATAGTTTTCTCTTATATTAGTTTTATCTCTCTGACGTAATTCAAAAAAAAAGGAAAAGACCCAGGCACGAGCCAGGCCAACCGGCCCAGCCGACGCCAGGCCAACCGGCCCAGCAGCGCCGAGCCGCAGCCACCAGCCGGCCACCCGGCGCAGCCCAGCACGCCACACGCGCCGACCCCGTTCCGATCGGCCGCCCGATCTCTCTCCCTCTCTCTCACTGACCGCGGGACCCGCCCTCATCCCCAGCCCCTCGCTCACGAAACCGAACCAGAGCACGTCCAGAGCATGCCGCGGTTCCGATCTTCCTAGGATCGTGATCCCGAGTCGACCTCCTCCCCAAGAAAGTTGCCCTATATAAACCCCTCGGCCTCCTCTTCCAAACCCCCTAAAAACCCTACCTCAACTCCCACCATAGCTCTCGCCCTCGCCAAACGCATCTCGCCGCCGCCGCCTCGGTTCGCCGCCGCTACCGACCCCGGTGAGGATTCCCCCTACCTCTAAGCACCTTCACCAGAACCCCCTCTTCGTTACGCACTTCTTTGACATCCTCTAATCGCCCAGGAACGACCGAAGTCGCCGCCCCGAGCATCACCGCCCGCCGCCGGAGTTGTAGAGCACCAAGAGCCCCGCCGAGCTCGTCCCACTCGCCTCTGTCGTCCCCGAGCTCCACTGACTCCATCCCCGACCTTCCCTCGAGCTGCCGCACCCACCCGACGACTCCGCCGCTGCCCCGGACCACCGGAGCACCCCCGCCACCGTCGCCCGAGCCGCCGTCGTCCATCATCGCCGCTGTAAGCCACCGGACCTCCCTCAACCGTTCGATCTGCAATGCACGGCTTAGATTGGACTAGCGAAGGGTTAGGTTATTTTCAATAGATCGGTTTAGTTTACGGTTTATTTCCAGTTTAGTTCGGTTTAGTGTAGACCGGCCCGATCGGTTGTTTTATTATTAACCCGTACGCGTGTAGCCTATTCAACGCATGAGCACTGTTTAGTTGTAGAACGCCCACTGTTTCGGCCCATTAGCGCGTTAGTTTTTGTTTAGTTTTATTTTAGTTTCTGTTTTTAAAACAGAATAGTTCCAGTCTTGAAAAATCTATATCTTTCAAGTTATTTAATATTTTTAGTTGATTCTTTTTGCTCTAGTTTGCAAATTTCCTATAGTTGCTGTAGAAAATTAGATTCGGCCATGTTTAGGTTTTTAAAAATTGTTTTATATTAGTTTTAGTCAGATTAGTTTTTCTGCTATAAATTGAGTTAGGATTATTTTATTTTAGTGATTCTTTTTGTCACTGCTTTGTTTTGACCTTGCCTAGCAGTAGGAATTTATTTGGGCATTTATAGTCTTTATTAAAAATAGTTTTTATGCGAAAACAAGCTTTTCTAGTTTATTTTAGCTTGCTGTTGTTTTCTGCTGTTCTAGTTATGTTTAAATTTTATTTTTTCCTATGTTATAATTTATTTTAGATTAGTTTCTGTAGTTACAGAGGGTGAACATTTATTTACAGAAAAACTAAAAGTTTTATTTTATTTTCTTACTAGTTTTGTTTTAGGTATAACAGGAGTTCTATAATAGATATTGGTTTGATTCTTTTTGCACCTAGTTTGTATGTTGTTTTCCTTTATGTTAGTTAGTAAAACCATTGTTTTGGATCTGTAAAGAAAAGTGTTAGTAGGTTAAAACTATTTCTTTGTTGTTGCTTGATGTGATGGAAACCTTGATTTTGTTTTCCTTGAGTTTTCTTTGATTTTGGTTTGAGTGCTTGTGTGTTTTCCTTCAGTTTGCTGATATGTCATTAGTGAAATACTTATTTGTGCTATTGTTTGACTCGATAGAATTTCCGGAGTGCAAAGCTTGCTATCTCTAGTCACTAGCGTTTGAAGACCGTCAGCCAGGCAAGTCATTTGATCATGTTTTACAATACCTATGATTTTGTTGCATTAGAATTATTCCTCCCCACCATGCATGCAGTAGGAGAATTTTAAGTTATGTTCTTGAGTAGTATCATGAGGTAGGATGAACCCAATTTCCCCTTGTTACCATTGCCCGGGACGATGTAGTTTATTTTGCTATGCTTGTAGACGGGGTTGGTTGAGTGATTCATAAGGGAGATGTGAGATTCAAGATGATGACAACCCCATGACTTCAAGCTCAAGATGGACTTCAAATTCACTACTGGGTGGAGGACGGTTGACGGGCACCCTGGAGGAACCAGCGGATGGCCGGGATGCATGGAGAAGCGCCATGACATCTTGCGGAAAGCTTCACCCAGCCACGAAGAGACGGATGGATACCCCTTGACCGGAAGCTTACCTGTGCAGCCGCAAGCCATTATGGGATCTGGCTGGGTTGACCTTAGGCGTGACTCTGGACGGACGGTGCCGGCAGATGTAGAAGAATGGTAGTACATGGATGGGTACCGGCAGTGCCCAGAGAAACTCTACGGAAGACCCTGTTTCGTTCATCCCGTCTTCAAACACCAGGCAGTGCAAGGACATAAAGGAGGGAATGATTCTTGCGGGTAAAGTGCACAAGACTCTATAGAGTAACAACCTAATCGATTAGCCGTGTCCCCGGTTACGGACAAATGAGCCTCTGGAAATTGGAGTATTTCGAAAATCTCAACACCGAACTTAATAAATTAATTGAGGGGTTATTTAATAATTGGGAATGAGACATTGGTTGGCGGAACCATCTCAATAACAACCAACATTTTGTAGTAATTGCAAGCAAGTCCTTTGTTATAGGAAAAAATTGGCTTTTTCGCAAAAACATAAAACTTAGAGCCACACAGCCAAATTGCATATAGTGTTAGAAATTTTATTGTTGTTCTCTCTTCATGACTGGCCGGCATATTCTAAATGCTAACCTACACGGCTGCAACGTCTCGTGTTGCAGAGGAGTTTTCTGACCAGGAGTGAGGCTACGATCTTCGCTTGGCAATTGCCCTATGGAGTCGGATGGACTCGCTACTCGTCTACGCTTCCGCAGCTTATTTAGTTTATTTCTCATGAGTTGGCCTTCGGCCGAATTTATTATGATGTAATAAAGACTCGATATGAGAATCGTGTAATAAATTCAGGTGTGATTGAACTTTGAATCTTTTCATCAATGTACTGTGTGTGCCAGCATGATCTTGGGATGGTACAGCTACACAGAGACTTGACCGATTTTGGGTCAGGTCGTTACACAGAGGCTACTAAGTGGGTGGTGGGTGGGCAGCGAATTTCTTCGTCGTTCGCATCCCATTCTAGCCGAACATAGTTCGGCCAAGGTTCTCCTGACAAGGAGAGAGACCTTAATGACTTTAGCATGTCGCCGAAAGGTGAGTGCTGAAAGATATCCGCGGAGGTGAACTCTATGATTGGTGCCCAATCGGATTCGATAGGCACGGATGCAGGTGGCTCGGAGTCCGTGGCCAGAGACGAATCCAGTGGTTCGGCAACACGGCTCTCGTAAGGGGTGAAGTAGTATCTGGCTCCATTGCCACTGAGAGTGCGGCCTCCATGGCGGGGTCTATCCCTCCGTCCTCGGATGGCGCAATTTGCTCCAGATTTAAGGCCGGAGTAGTTGCAGATGCAATCTCCCAAACACTGTCCAATGACAGAGTTACGTCATGCTCGTCGTGATTGTGCGGCGCACCTGACATGGGCTCGAATCCGTCGAAGATCAAGTCTCCGCAGATGTCGGCAGTGTAGTTTAAGTTTCCGAACCTGACCTGATGGCCAGGGGCGTAGCTCTCGATTTGCTCCAGATGGCCAAGCGAATTGGCCCGCAGTGTGAAGCCACCGAATACGAAGATCTATCCGGGGAGGAAAACCTCACCCAGGACTGCATCGTTACCGATGATCAAAGGGGCCATCGAGCCTTATGGTGACGACACAGTGGAACTCTTAATGAAAACACCAATGTCGGTGTCAAAACCGGCGGATCTCGGGTAGGGGGTCCCGAACTGTGTGTCTAAGGTGGATGGTAACAGGAGGCAGGGGACACGATGTTTACCCAGGTTCGGTCCCTCTTAATGGAGGTAATACCCTACGTCCTGCTTGATTGATATTCATGATATGAGTATTACAAGAGTTGATCTACCATGAGATCATAGAGGCTAAACCCTAGAAGCTAGCCTATGGTATGATTGTTGTTGTCCTACGGACTAAAACCCTCTGGTTTATATAGACACCGGAGGGGGCTAGGGTTACACAAAGTCGGTTACAAGGGAGGAGATATACATATCCGTATTGCCTAGCTTACCTTCCACGCCAAGGAGAGTCCCATCCGGACATGGGACGAAGTCTTTAATCTTGTATCTTCAGAGTCCAACAGTCCGGCCAAAGGATATAGTCCCGGTGTTCGGAGACCCCCTAATCCAGGACTCTTATGACGCCAGTGCGGCCCTTTGAGCCAATGTCTAGGTAAGTTGGCTTCCAACTGAATTCTTATCTTGGCGCTTGTTCTGTTAGGATATGCTGTCTGAAAACTTTTCTTTGTGCATCCACCTATTAGTCTGCACTTCACATCTGCACACCCACTGGGTGTTTGGATTTATGTCGAGTAATTTTTCCAGTTGAGTCGACTAGGTTAGTGGGGGCATGCATAGTGCACCCACTGAGTGTAGTCCCTGAGACCACAGTCGACTGCCGGCAGTCAATTGGGGTCTGGGAATGTCTTTATTGTTTCACTCTTCCACTCGGTCTGGGCGAACCATGTCGAGTGGAATCTGAACCAGTGGGGGAATGCTAAGTGCACCCACTAGGTGTAGTCCCCGAGACCACAGTCGACTACGGCAGTCGGTTGGGGTCTGAGAATGTCTTTTATTGACTTCGAAAAATAACTTCGGTCTTCTTCTCTCTTTTTTTACTCTTCCACTCGGTCTGGTCGGACCATGTCGAGTGGAACCTGAACCAGTGGGGGCACGCTAAGTGCACCCACTGGGTGTAGTCCCCGAGACTACTGTAGAATGTTTGATTCTGCGGTAGTCCGAGAGCTCTATTCATTCGGAAGCGAATGATCTTTGATCTTGTCTACTGATTTATCCTTTAGCCGATTGTAGAAATCCTGTGAGCTCATCTCCAAGTTCACCGATTTCGAGGAGAAGTAGAGACAACTCAACCTTGACTTGGAGCTGGCCAATTAGAACTTGAAAAAGGCCAAATACAAAGTAGCTGGTATGGAAGGTAACGACCTGTCAAATGTTTGTCTTGACCATCTCTCAAGTTATCGCTTCATTCGTTTCTTTGACTCGAGTGCACATTCTTCAGAGAAAATGAAGCAAGACCTGGTACAGAAGGATCTTGACCTTGCAGCTGCGCAGAAGGAGGCTAAGGAGAAGACCGCGCTTGCTGGCAATAAGCTGGCCTCAGTCGGAGCACTAGAGGAAGACAACGCCAAGCTAAAGGTAGCCCTCACCGAGGCCAACAAAGAAGTGACTCGTCTGAAGAAAGACAAAGTTGCTTTGAACGAGAAGATCGAAGGTATTTATCGTAAGATAAATGACCTGGAGGCTTATCTGGGGGCACTCGCCAAGAAGTTGTTCCTTATGCTCGAAGGTATTTTTCTTTGTCCGACTGATTTGCTGCTTGCAAGCCATCATGAACCGGTCGATTCATTAACTCCTTGAATTTACAGAATTCTGCCAGAACTTTGAAGAAGAAACTGGACGGATCGAGACAGGCTTGGACCCCATCCTTTCTCCTGTCAGTGATGAAGCTGCCATGAACGTGCTCCGACTGGAATCCCGCATCGCCAACGTCACGTGTTACATTGCTCGCCTAAAGGTTGCGGTGTCGCGGATCGACTCAGCACTTTGGCCATGCGAGACGCTCCAGAATGACCTTGAGTCCTTGATGACTCGACTCAATGATGTCCCTGGCCGAGTGCAGGAGTGGAAGAAGTCATCTGCTCGATGCGGTGCTGACGTGGCTCTATCGCTGGGTTGTGTCCACTACAAGGAAGCCCGAGAAGAGAAGCTGGCAGCGATCAAGGTTGCCAATACCAAAAGGCATGACTTCCAATCCTTCATGGAAAACTTCATTGCTGCTGCCACTCGGATTGCTGATGGAATTGATCTGGATGAGTTCATCGAGCCTGCTAGCCCTTCTCCTGCGGAGTGAACAAACTTTATGCCTCACCTTAAATTTGCCTCGGAATGCCGAGTGATTTTGTAACCGTTAAACTCCTTCGGGCCTGAAGCCCGAGTACTTTAATCCGTGTTCTGGAACCCTAGGATTTATCTGAACTTTGGTTGCTTTTGAATCTTTCAACTCTTAGAGTAGAACTTGTTTCTCCTGTTTGAATTGCTACTGACTCTATGATGCAGCTCAGTCGAGAGTATCATGGGTAGAGGTATTTGGTGTTTCCCATCATCTGCACCTCGTCGTCCTTACGGATCGAGATGGAGCGGACGTTGTATTTGTGGCGAAGCTCCAAGGACAGATGGTGGTCGACCTGCACCTCGTCATCCTTGTGGATAAGGATGGAGCGGATGTTGTATTTGTGGCGAAGCTCCAAGGATAGATCATGGTCGACCTGCACCTCGCCGTCCTTGCGGATAAGGATGGAGCCTATTTTTTAAAACTTAGGCGAGTACTGGACTGCAGCTAAGCCCCCGAGTGGGAGGGTTGCTCACCACTCAGTAGGATTTTTTATACTTAGGCGAGTACTGGACTGCAGCTAAGCCCCGGAGTGGGAGGGTTGCTCACCACTCGATAGGATTTTTTATACTTAGACGAGTACTAGACTGCAACTAAGCCCCGAAGTGGGAGGGTTGCTCACCACTCGGTAGGATTTTTTATACTTAGGTGAGCACTGG